>NC_068443.1:44374793-44453189 GCF_023373465.1 Oncorhynchus keta
GAACCCATTGTAGTTTAGTATTTGAGCTTGTAAAATACTATTTGATTGCTTCTGAACCCATTGTAGTTTAGTATTTGTTTAAAATAGTATTTGATTGCTTCTGAACCCATTGTAGTTTAGTATGTGAGCTTGTAAAATACTTAGTTGATTGCTTCTGAACCCATTGTAGTTTAGTATTTGAGCTTGTAAAATACCATTTGATTGCTTCTGAACCCATTGTAGTTTAGTATTTGAGCTTGTAAAATACCATTTGATTGCTTCTGAACTCCATTGCAGTTTAGTATTTGGAGCTTGTAAATACTATTTGATTGCTTCTGAACCCATTGCAGTTTAGTATTTGAGCTTGTAAAAATACTATTTGATTGCTTCTGAACCCATTGTAGTTTAGTATGTGAGCTTGTAAAATACCATTTGATTGCTTCTGAACCCATTGGTTTAGTATGTGAGCTTGTAAAATACCATTTGATTGCTTCTGAACCCATTGTAGTTTAGTATTTGAGCTTGTAAAATACTATTTGATTGCTTCTGAACCCATTGTAGTTTAGTATTTGAGCTTGTAAAATACTATTTGATTGCTTCTGAACCCATTGTAGTTTAGTATGTGAGCTTGTAAAATACTGGATTGATTGCTTCTGAACCCATTGTAGTTTAGTATGTTGAGCTTTGTAAAATACCATTTGATTGCTTCTGAACCCATTGTAGTTTAGTATGTGAGCTTGTAAAATACCATTTGATTGCTTCTGAACCCATTGCAGTTTAGTATGAGCTTGTAAAATACTATTTGATTGCTTCTGAACCCATTGTAGTTTAGTATGTGAGCTTGTAAAATACTATTTGATTGCTTCTGAACTCATTGTAGTTTAGCATTTGAGCTTGTAAAATACCATTTGATTGCTTCTGAACCCATTGTAATTCAGTATGTGAGCTTGTAAAATACTATTTGATTGCTTCTGAACCCATTGTAGTTTAGTATGTGAGCTTGTAAAATACTATTTGATTGCTTCTGAACCCATTGTAGTTTAGTATTTGAGCTTGTAAAATACTATTTGATTGCTTCTGAACCCATTGTAGTTTAGTATTTGAGCTTGTAAAATACTATTTGATTGCTTCTGAACCCATTGTAGTTTAGTATGTGAGCTTGTAAAATACTATTTGATTGCTTCTGAACCCATTGTAGTTTAGTATTTGAGCTTGTAAAATACTATTTGATTGCTTCTGAACCCATTGTAGTTTAGTATTTGAGCTTGTAAAATAGTATTTGATTGCTTCTGAACCCATTGTAGTTTAGTATGTGAGCTTGTAAAATACTATTTGATTGCTTCTGAACCCATTGTAGTTTAGTATTTGAGCTTGTAAAATACCATTTGATTGCTTCTGAACCCATTGTAGTTTAGTATTTGAGCTTGTAAAATACTATTTGATTGCTTCTGAACCCATTGTAGTTTAGTATTTGAGCTTGTAAAATACTATTTGATTGCTTCTGAACCCATTGTAGTTTAGTATTTGAGCTTGTAAAATACTATTTGATTGCTTCTGAACCCATTGTAGTTTAGTATTTGAGCTTGTAAAATACTATTTGATTGCTTCTGAACCCATTGTAGTTTAGTATTTGAGCTTGTAAAATACTATTTGATTGCTTCTGAACCCATTGTAGTTTAGTATGTGAGCTTGTAAAATACTATTTGATTGCTTCTGAACCCATTGTAGTTTAGTATGTGAGCTTGTAAAATACTATTTGATTGCTTCTGAACCCATTGTAGTTTAGTATTTGAGCTTGTAAAATACTATTTGATTGCTTCTGAACCCATTGTAGTTTAGTATTTGAGCTTGTAAAATACTATTTGATTGCTTCTGAACCCATTGTAGTTTAGTATTTGAGCTTGTAAAATACTATTTGATTGCTTCTGAACCCATTGTAGTTTAGTATTTGAGCTTGTAAAATACTATTTGATTGCTTCTGAACCCATTGTAGTTTAGTATTTGAGCTTGTAAAATACTATTTGATTGCTTCTGAACCCATTGTAGTTTAGTATTTGAGCTTGTAAAATACTATTTGATTGCTTCTGAACCCATTGTAGTTTAGTATTTGAGCTTGTAAAATACTATTTGATTGCTTCTGAACCCATTGTAGTTTAGTATTTGAGCTTGTAAAATACTATTTGATTGCTTCTGAACCCATTGTAGTTTAGTATGTGAGCTTGTAAAATACTATTTGATTGCTTCTGAACCCATTGTAGTTTAGTATTTGAGCTTGTAAAATACTATTTGATTGCTTCTGAACCCATTGTAGTTTAGTATTTGAGCTTGTAAAATACTATTTGATTGCTTCTGAACCCATTGTAGTTTAGTATTTGAGCTTGTAAAATACTATTTGATTGCTTCTGAACCCATTGTAGTTTAGTATTTGAGCTTGTAAAATACTATTTGATTGCTTCTGAACCCATTGTAGTTTAGTATTTGAGCTTGTAAAATACTATTTGATTGCTTCTGAACCCATTGTAGTTTAGTATTTGAGCTTGTAAAATACTATTTGATTGCTTCTGAACCCATTGTAGTTTAGTATTTGAGCTTGTAAAATACTATTTGATTGCTTCTGAACCCATTGTAGTTTAGTATTTGAGCTTGTAAAATACTATTTGATTGCTTCTGAACCCATTGTAGTTTAGTATTTGAGCTTGTAAAAAAATACATTGTAGTTTAGTATTTGAGCTTGTAAAATACTATTTGATTCTGAACCCATTGTAGTTTAGTATTTGAGCTTGTAAAATACTATTTGATTGCTTCTGAACCCATTGTAGTTTAGTATTTGAGCTTGTAAAATACTATTTGATTGCTTCTGAACCCATTGTAGTTTAGTATTTGAGCTTGTAAAATACTATTTGATTGCTTCTGAACCCATTGTAGTTTAGTATTTGAGCTTGTAAAATACTATTTGATTGCTTCTGAACCCATTGTAGTTTAGTATTTGAGCTTGTAAAATACTATTTGATTGCTTCTGAACCCATTGTAGTTTAGTATTTGAGCTTGTAAAATACTATTTGATTGCTTCTGAACCCATTGTAGTTTGAACCCATTGTAGTTTAGTATTTGAGCTTGTAAAATACTATTTGATTGCTTCTGAACCCATTGTAGTTTAGTATTTGAGCTTGTAAAATACTATTTGATTGCTTCTGAACCCATTGTAGTTTAGTATTTGAGCTTGTAAAATACTATTTGATTGCTTCTGAACCCATTGTAGTTTAGTATTTGAGCTTGTAAAATACTATTTGATTGCTTCTGAACCCATTGTAGTTTAGTATTTGAGCTTGTAAAATACTATTTGATTGCTTCTGAACCCATTGTAGTTTAGTATTTGAGCTTGTAAAATACTATTTGATTGCTTCTGAACCATTGTAGTTTAGTATTGTAGTTTAGTATTTGAGCTTGTAAAATACTATTTGATTGCTTCTGAACCCATTGTAGTTTAGTATTTGAGCTTGTAAAATACTATTTGATTGCTTCTGAACCCATTGTAGTTTAGTATTTGAGCTTGTAAAATACTATTTGATTGCTTCTGAACTGAACCCATTGTAGTTTAGTATTTGAGCTTGTAAAATACTATTTGATTGCTTCTGAACCCATTGTAGTTTAGTATTTGAGCTTGTAAAATACTATTTGATTGCTTCTGAACCCATTGTAGTTTAGTATTTGAGCTTGTAAAAACTATTTACTGAACCCATTTGTAGTTTGTATTTCTTGTAAAATACTAACCCATTGTAGTTTAGTATTTGAGCTTGTAAAATACTATTTGATTGCTTCTGAACCCATTGTAGTTTAGTATTTGAGCTTGTAAAATACTATTTGATTGCTTCTGAACCCATTGTAGTTTAGTATGTGAGCTTGTAAAATACTATTTGATTGCTTCTGAACCCATTGTAGTTTAGTATTTGAGCTTGTAAAATACTATTTGATTGCTTCTGAACCCATTGTAGTTTAGTATTTGAGCTTGTAAAATACTATTTGATTGCTTCTGAACCCATTGTAGTTTAGTATTTGAGCTTGTAAAATACTATTTGATTGCTTCTGAACCCATTGTAGTTTAGTATTTGAGCTTGTAAAATACTATTTGATTGCTTCTGAACCCATTGTAGTTTAGTATTTGAGCTTGTAAAATACTATTTGATTGCTTCTGAACCCATTGTAGTTTAGTATGTGAGCTTGTAAAATACTATTTGATTGCTTCTGAACCCATTGTAGTTTAGTATGTGAGCTTGTAAAATACTATTTGATTGCTTCTGAACCCATTGTAGTTTAGTATTTGAGCTTGTAAAATACTATTTGATTGCTTCTGAACCCATTGTAGTTTAGTATTTGAGCTTGTAAAATACTATTTGATTGCTTCTGAACCCATTGTAGTTTAGTATGTGAGCTTGTAAAATACTATTTGATTGCTTCTGAACCCATTGTAGTTTAGTATTTGAGCTTGTAAAATACTATTTGATTGCTTCTGAACCCATTGTAGTTTAGTATTTGAGCTTGTAAAATACTATTTGATTGCTTCTGAACCCATTGTAGTTTAGTATTTGAGCTTGTAAAATACTATTTGATTGCTTCTGAACCCATTGTAGTTTAGTATTTGAGCTTGTAAAATACTATTTGATTGCTTCTGAACCCATTGTAGTTTAGTATTTGAGCTTGTAAAATACTATTTGATTGCTTCTGAACCCATTGTAGTTTAGTATTTGAGCTTGTAAAATACTATTTGATTGCTTCTGAACCCATTGTAGTTTAGTATTTGAGCTTGTAAAATACTATTTGATTGCTTCTGAACCCATTGTAGTTTAGTATTTGAGCTTGTAAAATACTATTTGATTGCTTCTGAACCCATTGTAGTTTAGTATTTGAGCTTGTAAAATACCATTGTAGTTTAGTATTTGATTGCTTCTGAACCCATTGTAGTTTAGTATTTGAGCTTGTAAAATACTATTTGATTGCTTCTGAACCCATTGTAGTTTAGTATTTGAGCTTGTAAAATACTATTTGATTGCTTCTGAACCCATTGTAGTTTAGTATTTGAGCTTGTAAAATACTATTTGATTGCTTCTGAACCCATTGTAGTTTAGTATGTGAGCTTGTAAAATACTATTTGATTGCTTCTGAACCCAGCTTGTAAAATACTATTTGATTGTTTCTGAACCCATTGTAGTTTAGTATTTGAGCTTGTAAATACTATTTGATTGCTTCTGAACCCATTGTAGTTTAGTATTTGAGCTTGTAAAATACTATTTGATTGCTTCTGAACCCATTGTAGTTTAGTATTTGAGCTTGTAAAATACTATTTGATTGCTTCTGAACCCATTGTAGTTTAGTATTTGAGCTTGTAAAATACTATTTGATTGCTTCTGAACCCATTGTAGTTTAGTATTTGAGCTTGTAAAATAGTATTTGATTGCTTCTGAACCCATTGTAGTTTAGTATGTGAGCTTGTAAAATACTATTTGATTGCTTCTGAACCCATTGTAGTTTAGTATTTGAGCTTGTAAAATACTATTTGATTGCTTCTGAACCCATTGTAGTTTAGTATTTGAGCTTGTAAAATACCATTTGATTGCTTCTGAACCCATTGTAGTTTAGTATTTGAGCTTGTAAAATACTATTTGATTGCTTCTGAACCCATTGTAGTTTAGTATTTGAGCTTGTAAAATAGTATTTGATTGCTTCTGAACCCATTGTAGTTTAGTATGTGAGCTTGTAAAATACTATTTGATTGCTTCTGAACCCATTGTAGTTTAGTATTTGAGCTTGTAAAATACTATTTGATTGCTTCTGAACCCATTGTAGTTTTATAGTATTTGAGCTTGTAAAATACTATTTGAGCTTGCTTCTGAACCCATTGTAGTTTAGTATTTGAGCTTGTAAAATACTATTTGATTGCTTCTGAACCCATTGTAGTTTAGTATTTGAGCTTGTAAAATACTATTTGATTGCTTCTGAACCCATTGTAGTTTAGTATTTGAGCTTGTAAAATACTATTTGATTGCTTCTGAACCCATTGTAGTTTAGTATTTGAGCTTGTAAAATACTATTTGATTGCTTCTGAACCCATTGTAGTTTAGTATTTGAGCTTGTAAAATACTATTTGATTGCTTCTGAACCCATTGTAGTTTAGTATTTGAGCTTGTAAAATACTATTTGATTGCTTCTGAACCCATTGTAGTTTAGTATTTGAGCTTGTAAAATACTATTTGATTGCTTCTGAACCCATTGTAGTTTAGTATTTGAGCTTGTAAAATAGCTTGTAAAATACTATTTGATTGCTTCTGAACCCATTGTAGTTTAGTATTTGAGCTTGTAAAATACTATTTGATTGCTTCTGAACCCATTGTAGTTTAGTATTTGAGCTTGTAAAATACCATTTGATTGAGCTTGTTCTGAACCCATTGTAGTTTAGTATTTGAGCTTGTAAAATACTATTTGATTGCTTCTGAACCCATTGTAGTTTAGTATTTGAGCTTGTAAAATACTATTTGATTGCTTCTGAACCCATTGTAGTTTAGTATTTGAGCTTGTAAAATACTATTTGATTGCTTCTGAACCCATTGTAGTTTAGTATTTGAGCTTGTAAAATACTATTTGATTGCTTCTGAACCCATTGTAGTTTAGTATTTGAGCTTGTAAAATACTATTTGATTGCTTCTGAACCCATTGTAGTTTAGTATTTGAGCTTGTAAAATACTATTTGATTGCTTCTGAACCCATTGTAGTTTAGTATTTGAGCTTGTAAAATACTATTTGATTGCTTCTGAACCCATTGTAGTTTAGTATGTGAGCTTGTAAAATACTATTTGATTGCTTCTGAACCCATTGTAGTTTAGTATTTGAGCTTGTAAAATACTATTTGATTGCTTCTGAACCCATTGTAGTTTAGTATTTGAGCTTGTAAAATACTATTTGATTGCTTCTGAACCCATTGTAGTTTAGTATTTGAGCTTGTAAAATACTATTTGATTGCTTCTGAACCCATTGTAGTTTAGTATTTGAGCTTGTAAAATACTATTTGATTGCTTCTGAACCCATTGTAGTTTAGTATTTGAGCTTGTAAAATACTATTTGATTGCTTCTGAACCCATTGTAGTTTAGTATTTGAGCTTGTAAAATACTATTTGATTGCTTCTGAACCCATTGTAGTTTAGTATGTGAGCTTGTAAAATACTATTTGATTGCTTCTGAACCCATTGTAGTTTAGTATTTGAGCTTGTAAAATACTATTTGATTGCTTCTGAACCCATTGTAGTTTAGTATTTGAGCTTGTAAAATACTATTTGATTGCTTCTGAACCCATTGTAGTTTAGTATTTGAGCTTGTAAAATACTATTTGATTGCTTCTGAACCCATTGTAGTTTAGTATTTGAGCTTGTAAAATACTATTTGATTGCTTCTGAACCCATTGTAGTTTAGTATGTGAGCTTGTAAAATACTATTTGATTGCTTCTGAACCCATTGTAGTTTAGTATGTGAGCTTGTAAAATACTATTTGATTGCTTCTGAACCCATAAAATACTATTTGAGAACCCATTGTAGTTTAGTATGAGCTTGTAAAATACTATTTGATTGCTTCTGAACCCATTGTAGTTTAGTATTTGAGCTTGTAAAATACTATTTGATTGCTTCTGAACCCATTGTAGTTTAGTATTTGAGCTTGTAAAATACTATTTGATTGCTTCTGAACCCATTGTAGTTTAGTATGTTTGAGCTTGTAAAATACTATTTGATTGCTTCTGAACCCATTGTAGTTTAGTATTTGAGCTTGTAAAATACTATTTGATTGCTTCTGAACCCATTGTAGTTTAGTATTTGAGCTTGTAAAATACTATTTGATTGCTTCTGAACCCATTGTAGTTTAGTATGTGAGCTTGTAAAATACTATTTGATTGCTTCTGAACCCATTGTAGTTTAGTATTTGAGCTTGTAAAATACTATTTGATTGCTTCTGAACCCATTGTAGTTTAGTATGTGAGCTTGTAAAATACTATTTGATTGCTTCTGAACCCATTGTAGTTTAGTATGTGAGCTTGTAAAATACTATTTGATTGCTTCTGAACCCATTGTAGTTTAGTATTTGAGCTTGTAAAATACTATTTGATTGCTTCTGAACCCATTGTAGTTTAGTATTTGAGCTTGTAAAATACTATTTGATTGCTTCTGAACCCATTGTAGTTTAGTATGTGAGCTTGTAAAATACTATTTGATTGCTTCTGAACCCATTGTAGTTTAGTATTTGAGCTTGAGAACCCTTGTAAAATACTATTTGATTGCTTCTGAACCCATTGTAGTTTAGTATTTGAGCTTGTAAAATACTATTTGATTGCTTCTGAACCCATTGTAGTTTAGTATGTGAGCTTGTAAAATACTATTTGATTGCTTCTGAACCCATTGTAGTTTAGTATTTGAGCTTGTAAAATACTATTTGATTGCTTCTGAACCCATTGTAGTTTAGTATTTGAGCTTGTAAAATACTATTTGATTGCTTCTGAACCCATTGTAGTTTAGTATGTGAGCTTGTAAAATACTATTTGATTGCTTCTGAACCCATTGTAGTTTAGTATGTGAGCTTGTAAAATACTATTTGATTGCTTCTGAACCCATTGTAGTTTAGTATTTGAGCTTGTAAAATACTATTTGATTGCTTCTGAACCCATTGTAGTTTAGTATGTGAGCTTGTAAAATACTATTTGATTGCTTCTGAACCCATTGTAGTTTAGTATGTGAGCTTGTAAAATACTATTTGATTGCTTCTGAACCCATTGTAGTTTAGTATTTGAGCTTGTAAAATACTATTTGATTGCTTCTGAACCCATTGTAGTTTAGTATTTGAGCTTGTAAAATACTATTTGATTGCTTCTGAACCCATTGTAGTTTAGTATTTGAGCTTGTAAAATACTATTTGATTGCTTCTGAACCCATTGTAGTTTAGTATTTGAGCTTGTAAAATACTATTTGATTGCTTCTGAACCCATTGTAGTTTAGTATTTGAGCTTGTAAAATACTATTTGATTGCTTCTGAACCCATTGTAGTTTAGTATTTGAGCTTGTAAAATAGTATTTGATTGCTTCTGAACCCATTGTAGTTTAGTATGTGAGCTTGTAAAATACTATTTGATTGCTTCTGAACCCATTGTAGTTTAGTATTTGAGCTTGTAAAATACCATTTGATTGCTTCTGAACCCATTGTAGTTTAGTATTTGAGCTTGTAAAATACTATTTGATTGCTTCTGAACCCATTGTAGTTTAGTATGTGAGCTTGTAAAATACCATTTGATTGCTTCTGAACCCATTGTAGTTTAGTATGTGAGCTTGTAAAATACCATTTGATTGCTTCTGAACCCATTGTAGTTTAGTATTTGAGCTTGTAAAATACTATTTGATTGCTTCTGAACCCATTGTAGTTTAGTATTTGAGCTTGTAAAATACTATTTGATTGCTTCTGAACCCATTGTAGTTTAGTATGTGAGCTTGTAAAATACTATTTGATTGCTTCTGAACCCATTGTAGTTTAGTATGTGAGCTTGTAAAATACTATTTGATTGCTTCTGAACCCATTGTAGTTTAGTATGTGAGCTTGTAAAATACTATTTGATTGCTTCTGAACCCATTGTAGTTTAGTATGTGAGCTTGTAAAATACTATTTGATTGCTTCTGAACCCATTGTAGTTTAGTATGTGAGCTTGTAAAATACTATTTGATTGCTTCTGAACCCATTGTAGTTTAGTATTTGAGCTTGTAAAATACTATTTGATTGCTTCTGAACCCATTGTAGTTTAGTATTTGAGCTTGTAAAATACTATTTGATTGCTTCTGAACCCATTGTAGTTTAGTATTTGAGCTTGTAAAATACTATTTGATTGCTTCTGAACCCATTGTAGTTTAGTATTTGAGCTTGTAAAATACTATTTGATTGCTTCTGAACCCATTGTAGTTTAGTATTTGAGCTTGTAAAATACTATTTGATTGCTTCTGAACCCATTGTAGTTTAGTATTTGAGCTTGTAAAATACTATTTGATTGCTTCTGAACCCATTGTAGTTTAGTATTTGAGCTTGTAAAATACTAGTTGATTGCTTCTGAACCCATTGTAGTTTAGTATTTGAGCTTGTAAAATACTATTTGATTGCTTCTGAACCCATTGTAGTTTAGTATTTGAGCTTGTAAAATACTATTTGATTGCTTCTGAACCCATTGTAGTTTAGTATTTGAGCTTGTAAAATACTATTTGATTGCTTCTGAACCCATTGTAGTTTAGTATTTGAGCTTGTAAAATACTATTTGATTGCTTCTGAACCCATTGTAGTTTAGTATTTGAGCTTGTAAAATACTATTTGATTGCTTCTGAACCCATTGTAGTTTAGTATTTGAGCTTGTAAAATACTATTTGATTGCTTCTGAACCCATTGTAGTTTAGTATTTGAGCTTGTAAAATACTATTTGATTGCTTCTGAACCCATTGTAGTTTAGTATTTGAGCTTGTAAAATACTATTTGATTGCTTCTGAACCCATTGTAGTTTAGTATTTGAGCTTGTAAAATACTATTTGATTGCTTCTGAACCCATTGTAGTTTAGTATTTGAGCTTGTAAAATACTATTTGATTGCTTCTGAACCCATTGTAGTTTAGTATTTGAGCTTGTAAAATACTATTTGATTGCTTCTGAACCCATTGTAGTTTAGTATTTGAGCTTGTAAAATACTATTTGATTGCTTCTGAACCCATTGTAGTTTAGTATTTGAGCTTGTAAAATACTATTTGATTGCTTCTGAACCCATTGTAGTTTAGTATTTGAGCTTGTAAAATACTATTTGATTGCTTCTGAACCCATTGTAGTTTAGTATTTGAGCTTGTAAAATACTATTTGATTGCTTCTGAACCCATTGTAGTTTAGTATTTGAGCTTGTAAAATACTATTTGATTGCTTCTGAACCCATTGTAGTTTAGTATTTGAGCTTGTAAAATACTATTTGATTGCTTCTGAACCCATTGTAGTTTAGTATTTGAGCTTGTAAAATACTATTTGATTGCTTCTGAACCCATTGTAGTTTAGTATTTGAGCTTGTAAAATACTATTTGATTGCTTCTGAACCCATTGTAGTTTAGTATTTGAGCTTGTAAAATACCATTTGATTGCTTCTGAACCCATTGTAGTTTAGTATTTGAGCTTGTAAAATACTATTTGATTGCTTCTGAACCCATTGTAGTTTAGTATTTGAGCTTGTAAAATACCATTTGATTGCTTCTGAACCCATTGTAGTTTAGTATGTGAGCTTGTAAAATACCATTTGATTGCTTCTGAACCCATTGTAGTTTAGTATTTGAGCTTGTAAAATACTATTTGATTGCTTCTGAACCCATTGTAGTTTAGTATTTGAGCTTGTAAAATACTATTTGATTGCTTCTGAACCCATTGTAGTTTAGTATGTAAAAATACTATTTGAGCTTGTAAAATACTATTTGATTGCTTCTGAACCCATTGTAGTTTAGTATGTGAGCTTGTAAAATACTATTTGATTGCTTCTGAACCCATTGTAGTTTAGTATTTGAGCTTGTAAAATACTATTTGATTGCTTCTGAACCCATTGTAGTTTAGTATTTGAGCTTGTAAAATACTATTTGATTGCTTCTGAACCCATTGTAGTTTAGTATGTGAGCTTGTAAAATACTATTTGATTGCTTCTGAACCCATTGTAGTTTAGTATTTGAGCTTGTAAAATACTATTTGATTGCTTCTGAACCCATTGTAGTTTAGTATGTGAGCTTGTAAAATACTATTTGATTGCTTCTGAACCCATTGTAGTTTAGTATGTGAGCTTGTAAAATACTATTTGATTGCTTCTGAACCCATTGTAGTTTAGTATTTGAGCTTGTAAAATACTATTTGATTGCTTCTGAACCCATTGTAGTTTAGTATTTGAGCTTGTAAAATACTATTTGATTGCTTCTGAACCCATTGTAGTTTAGTATGTGAGCTTGTAAAATACTATTTGATTGCTTCTGAACCCATTGTAGTTTAGTATGTGAGCTTGTAAAATACTATTTGATTGCTTCTGAACCCATTGTAGTTTAGTATTTGAGCTTGTAAAATACTATTTGATTGCTTCTGAACCCATTGTAGTTTAGTATGTGAGCTTGTAAAATACTATTTGATTGCTTCTGAACCCATTGTAGTTTAGTATGTGAGCTTGTAAAATACTATTTGATTGCTTCTGAACCCATTGTAGTTTAGTATTTGAGCTTGTAAAATACTATTTGATTGCTTCTGAACCCATTGTAGTTTAGTATTTGAGCTTGTAAAATACTATTTGATTGCTTCTGAACCCATTGTAGTTTAGTATGTGAGCTTGTAAAATACTATTTGATTGCTTCTGAACCCATTGTAGTTTAGTATTTGAGCTTGTAAAATACTATTTGATTGCTTCTGAACCCATTGTAGTTTAGTATGTGAGCTTGTAAAATACTATTTGATTGCTTCTGAACCCATTGTAGTTTAGTATGTGAGCTTGTAAAATACTATTTATTTGATTGCTTCTGAACCCATTGTAGTTTAGTATTTGAGCTTGTAAAATACTATTTGATTGCTTCTGAACCCATTGTAGTTTAGTATTTGAGCTTGTAAAATACTATTTGATTGCTTCTGAACCCATTGTAGTTTAGTATGTGAGCTTGTAAAATACTATTTGATTGCTTCTGAACCCATTGTAGTTTAGTATTTGAGCTTGTAAAATACTATTTGATTGCTTCTGAACCCATTGTAGTTTAGTATTTGAGCTTGTAAAATACTATTTGATTGCTTCTGAACCCATTGTAGTTTAGTATGTGAGCTTGTAAAATACTATTTGATTGCTTCTGAACCCATTGTAGTTTAGTATTTGAGCTTGTAAAATACTATTTGATTGCTTCTGAACCCATTGTAGTTTAGTATTTGAGCTTGTAAAATACTATTTGATTGCTTCTGAACCCATTGTAGTTTAGTATGTGAGCTTGTAAAATACTATTTGATTGCTTCTGAACCCATTGTAGTTTAGTATTTGAGCTTGTAAAATACTATTTGATTGCTTCTGAACCCATTGTAGTTTAGTATTTGAGCTTGTAAAATACTATTTGATTGCTTCTGAACCCATTGTAGTTTAGTATTTGAGCTTGTAAAATACTATTTGATTGCTTCTGAACCCATTGTAGTTTAGTATTTGAGCTTGTAAAATACTATTTGATTGCTTCTGAACCCATTGTAGTTTAGTATTTGAGCTTGTAAAATACTATTTGATTGCTTCTGAACCCATTGTAGTTTAGTATTTGAGCTTGTAAAATACTATTTGATTGCTTCTGAACCCATTGTAGTTTAGTATGTGAGCTTGTAAAATACTATTTGATTGCTTCTGAACCCATTGTAGTTTAGTATTTGAGCTTGTAAAATACTATTTGATTGCTTCTGAACCCATTGTAGTTTAGTATGTGAGCTTGTAAAATACTATTTGATTGCTTCTGAACCCATTGTAGTTTAGTATGTGAGCTTGTAAAATACTATTTGATTGCTTCTGAACCCATTGTAGTTTAGTATTTGAGCTTGTAAAATACTATTTGATTGCTTCTGAACCCATTGTAGTTTAGTATTTGAGCTTGTAAAATACTATTTGATTGCTTCTGAACCCATTGTAGTTTAGTATGTGAGCTTGTAAAATACTATTTGATTGCTTCTGAACCCATTGTAGTTTAGTATTTGAGCTTGTAAAATACTATTTGATTGCTTCTGAACCCATTGTAGTTTAGTATGTGAGCTTGTAAAATACTATTTGATTGCTTCTGAACCCATTGTAGTTTAGTATGTGAGCTTGTAAAATACTATTTGATTGCTTCTGAACCCATTGTAGTTTAGTATTTGAGCTTGTAAAATACTATTTGATTGCTTCTGAACCCATTGTAGTTTAGTATTTGAGCTTGTAAAATACTATTTGATTGCTTCTGAACCCATTGTAGTTTAGTATTTGAGCTTGTAAAATACTATTTGATTGCTTCTGAACCCATTGTAGTTTAGTATTTGAGCTTGTAAAATACTATTTGATTGCTTCTGAACCCATTGTAGTTTAGTATTTGAGCTTGTAAAATACTATTTGATTGCTTCTGAACCCATTGTAGTTTAGTATGTGAGCTTGTAAAATACTATTTGATTGCTTCTGAACCCATTGTAGTTTAGTATGTGAGCTTGTAAAATACTATTTGATTGCTTCTGAACCCATTGTAGTTTAGTATTTGAGCTTGTAAAATACTATTTGATTGCTTCTGAACCCATTGTAGTTTAGTATTTGAGCTTGTAAAATACTATTTGATTGCTTCTGAACCCATTGTAGTTTAGTATTTGAGCTTGTAAAATACTATTTGATTGCTTCTGAACCCATTGTAGTTTAGTATTTGAGCTTGTAAAATACTATTTGATTGCTTCTGAACCCATTGTAGTTTAGTATTTGAGCTTGTAAAATACTATTTGATTGCTTCTGAACCCATTGTAGTTTAGTATGTGAGCTTGTAAAATACTATTTGATTGCTTCTGAACCCATTGTAGTTTAGTATTTGAGCTTGTAAAATACTATTTGATTGCTTCTGAACCCATTGTAGTTTAGTATTTGAGCTTGTAAAATACTATTTGATTGCTTCTGAACCCATTGTAGTTTAGTATTTGAGCTTGTAAAATACTATTTGATTGCTTCTGAACCCATTGTAGTTTAGTATTTGAGCTTGTAAAATACTATTTGATTGCTTCTGAACCCATTGTAGTTTAGTATGTGAGCTTGTAAAATACCATTTGATTGCTTCTGAACCCATTGTAGTTTAGTATGTGAGCTTGTAAAATACTATTTGATTGCTTCTGAACCCATTGTAGTTTAGTATTTGAGCTTGTAAAATACTATTTGATTGCTTCTGAACCCATTGTAGTTTAGTATTTGAGCTTGTAAAATACTATTTGATTGCTTCTGAACCCATTGTAGTTTAGTATGTGAGCTTGTAAAATACTATTTGATTGCTTCTGAACCCATTGTAGTTTAGTATTTGAGCTTGTAAAATACTATTTGATTGCTTCTGAACCCATTGTAGTTTAGTATGTGAGCTTGTAAAATACTATTTGATTGCTTCTGAACCCATTGTAGTTTAGTATGTGAGCTTGTAAAATACTATTTGATTGCTTCTGAACCCATTGTAGTTTAGTATTTGAGCTTGTAAAATACTATTTGATTGCTTCTGAACCCATTGTAGTTTAGTATTTGAGCTTGTAAAATACTATTTGATTGCTTCTGAACCCATTGTAGTTTAGTATTTGAGCTTGTAAAATACTATTTGATTGCTTCTGAACCCATTGTAGTTTAGTATTTGAGCTTGTAAAATACTATTTGATTGCTTCTGAACCCATTGTAGTTTAGTATTTGAGCTTGTAAAATACTATTTGATTGCTTCTGAACCCATTGTAGTTTAGTATTTGAGCTTGTAAAATACTATTTGATTGCTTCTGAACCCATTGTAGTTTAGTATGTGAGCTTGTAAAATACTATTTGATTGCTTCTGAACCCATTGTAGTTTAGTATGTGAGCTTGTAAAATACTATTTGATTGCTTCTGAACCCATTGTAGTTTAGTATTTGAGCTTGTAAAATACTATTTGATTGCTTCTGAACCCATTGTAGTTTAGTATTTGAGCTTGTAAAATACTATTTGATTGCTTCTGAACCCATTGTAGTTTAGTATTTGAGCTTGTAAAATACTATTTGATTGCTTCTGAACCCATTGTAGTTTAGTATTTGAGCTTGTAAAATACTATTTGATTGCTTCTGAACCCATTGTAGTTTAGTATTTGAGCTTGTAAAATACTATTTGATTGCTTCTGAACCCATTGTAGTTTAGTATTTGAGCTTGTAAAATACTATTTGATTGCTTCTGAACCCATTGTAGTTTAGTATGTGAGCTTGTAAAATACTATTTGATTGCTTCTGAACCCATTGTAGTTTAGTATGTGAGCTTGTAAAATACTATTTGATTGCTTCTGAACCCATTGTAGTTTAGTATGTGAGCTTGTAAAATACTATTTGATTGCTTCTGAACCCATTGTAGTTTAGTATTTGAGCTTGTAAAATACCATTTGATTGCTTCTGAACCCATTGTAGTTCAGTATGTGAGCTTGTAAAATACCATTTGATTGCTTCTGAACCCATTGTAGTTTAGTATTTGAGCTTGTAAAATACCATTTGATTGCTTCTGAACCCATTGTAGTTTAGTATTTGAGCTTGTAAAATACTATTTGATTGCTTCTGAACCCATTGTAGTTTAGTATTTGAGCTTGTAAAATACTATTTGATTGCTTCTGAACCCATTGTAGTTTAGTATGTGAGCTTGTAAAATACTATTTGATTGCTTCTGAACCCATTGTAGTTTAGTATTTGAGCTTGTAAAATACTATTTGATTGCTTCTGAACCCATTGTAGTTTAGTATTTGAGCTTGTAAAATACTATTTGATTGCTTCTGAACCCATTGTAGTTTAGTATTTGAGCTTGTAAAATACTATTTGATTGCTTCTGAACCCATTGTAGTTTAGTATTTGAGCTTGTAAAATACTATTTGATTGCTTCTGAACCCATTGTAGTTTAGTATTTGAGCTTGTAAAATACTATTTGATTGCTTCTGAACCCATTGTAGTTTAGTATGTGAGCTTGTAAAATACTATTTGATTGCTTCTGAACCCATTGTAGTTTAGTATTTGAGCTTGTAAAATACTATTTGATTGCTTCTGAACCCATTGTAGTTTAGTATTGTTGGAGGTGTTGGTCCATTCAACAGATCAGGTCTATATAATTATATATATAGTTATCCAACTTATATTGATCAGGTCTATATAATTATATATATAATTATCCAACTTATATTGATCAGGTCTATATAATTATATATATAGTTATCCAACTTATATTGATCAGGTCTATATAATTATATATATATAATTATCCAACTTATATTGATCAGGTCTATATAATTATATATATAATTATCCAACTTATATTGATCAGGTCTATATAATTATATATATAATTATCCAACTTATATTGATCAGGTCTATATAATTATATATATAATTATCCAACTTATATTGATCAGGTCTATATAATTATATATATATAATTATCCAACTTATATTGATCAGGTCTATATAATTATATATATATAGTTATCCAACTTATATTGATCAGGTCTATATAATTATATATATAGTTATCCAACTTATATTGATCAGGTCTATATAATTATATATATAATTATCCAACTTATATTGATCAGGTTTATATAATTATATATATAGTTATCCAACTTATATTGATCAGGTCTATATAATTATATATATAATTATCCAACTTATATTGATCAGGTCTATATAATTATATATATAATTATCCAACTTATATTGATCAGGTCTATATAATTATATATATAATTATCCAACTTATATTGATCAGGTCTATATAATTATCAAACTTATATTGGGAGAAGAAAGCAAACACTCTTTGTTTAAGTATTTAGATTATCCCTCAGTAATACAATTGTAGGCAGAAGTTGGTACAGAGTTCAGTATATGACTGGTGAGAGCGAAGACATTCTGTAACTCATATAGCCTCCCCAGTCCCCCTTGCGGAAGTTGGTACAGAGTTCAGTATATGACTGGTGAGAGCGAAGACATTCTGTAACTCATATAGCCTCCCCAGTCCCCCTTGCGGAAGTTGGTACAGAGTTCAGTATATGACTGGTGAGAGCGAAGACATTCTGTAACTCATATAGCCTCCCCAGTCCCCCTTGCAGAAGTTGGTACAGAGTTCAGTATATGACTGGTGAGAGCGAAGACATTCTGTAACTCATATAGCCTCCCCAGTCCCCCTTGCAGAAGTTGGTACAGAGTTCAGTATATGACTGGTGAGAGCGTAGACATTCTGTAACTCATATAGCCTCCCCAGTCCCCCTTGCAGAAGTTGGTACAGAGTTCAGTATATGACTGGTGAGAGCGAAGACATTCTGTAACTCATATAGCCTCCCCAGTCCCCCTTGCAGAAGTTGGTACAGAGTTCAGTATATGACTGGTGAGAGCGAAGACATTCTGTAACTCATATAGCCTCCCCAGTCCCCCTTGCAGAAGTTGGTACAGAGTTCAGTATATGACTGGTGAGAGCGAAGACATTCTGTAACTCATATAGCCTCCCCAGTCCCCCTTGCATGACTTTCCCTGGTAACAACATTTTAATAAATATAACCTCTCCATGACAGCAGCAACCATCTCGTCAGCAATTAAAAGCTCGGAAGTGGGTTTGACCAAAACTTGACCTTTCATCACAAGTATAGGGTCATAACAAGGTGAACGAGTCTAAGCATCTTCTGACAGGAGGCTGTTTTCATCAGGCCTGCGGTAGCCTTGTGTTCTCAGGGAAACTGTCGCGTCCGCAGAAACTCAGCCACGGTTTCCGCCTTCTGATAGCGTCTGAAGGGGACAACACTCAAAACAGATGTTACCACACACTCAGAGGTCTCCTTACAGTTTATCATACCACGAAACTGTCGTGTCCGCAGAAACTCAGCCACGGTTTCCGCCTTCTGATAGCGTCTGAAGGGGACAACACTCAAAACAGATGTTACCACACACTCAGAGGTCTCCTTACAGTTTATCATACCACAATTTATTAACCCTTTAAAAGGTATGAGGTTTAACACCTTCAGAGGATATGTCTGGATGTCATGCTCAATATTTTTATGCTGTGCGTTGTTTTAAATATATATACAACTTTAATAACAAACCAAAAAACTAGCATTAGTTCAATCGTCGTGTTCGCAGAAACTCGGATGGAACAGTTGGAATAATGGGGGCAATTCGTAGTACAGTGCATTTCTCATCCCTGGATTGATGTGCATTTTCTAAACTATATCTCACGCTGGCTCCACAGTGTCTTAATCTATACAGGAAACCTAGTGCAGCTGTAAGCAAGTGGGTCGGATCTGTTGGCTAACAGTAGGCCTACAGTTGAAGTCGGAAGTTTTACATACACCTTAACCAAATACATTTCAAGTCAGTTTTTCATCATTCCTGACATTTAATCCTAATAAAAATTCCCTGTCTTAGGTCAGTTATGAACACCACTTAATTTTAAGAATGTGAAATGTCAGAATAATATTAGAGTGATTTACTTCAGTATTTATTTCTTTCATCACATTCCCAGTGGGTCAGAAGTTTACATACACTTAATGAGTATTTGGTAGCATTGCCTTTAAAATTGTAGAGTACAGGCCTCGGTGTAACGCTCATTCCTTTGACGAAAAACGCGAATAAACTTTTTGCCAGTCCTTTCTGGACCAGCGACGGTGGGTTTGTGCCCATAGGCGATGTTATTGCTGGTGATGTCTGGTGAGGACCTGCCTTACAACAGGCCTACAAGCCCTGTGACCTTAATTTCCTACCGTCTGTAAGCTGTTAGTGTGTTAATGACCGTTCCACAGGTGCATGTTCATTCATTATTTATGGTTCATTGAACAAGCATGGGAAACAGTTTACCCTTTACAAACCCTCTACAATGAAGATCTGTGAAGTTAGTTGGATTTTTACGAATTATCTTTGAAAGACAGGTTCCTGAAAAAGGGACGTGTCTTTTTTTGCTGAATTTAGTATATATTCTCAACAAATACAATACATATGCTTTTTGACTGAGGTCCGTATCAGGATATTTATGTGCATTTTGATATACTACATTTTCTGTTTATTTGAGTTTTGAGGATACACCACCTCTGTTGCACTTCCATTGAGGTGCATGGATCACCACACCACCTCTGTTGCACTTCCATTGAGGTGCATGGATCACCACACCACCTCTGTTGCACTTCCATTGAGGTGCATGGATCACCACACCACCTCTGTTGCACTTCCATTGAGGTGCATGGATCACCACACCACCTCTGTTGCACTTCCATTGAGGTGCATGGATCACCACACCACCTCTGTTGCACTTCCATTGAGGTGCATGGATCACCACACCACCTCTGTTGCACTTCCATTGAGGTGCATGGATCACCACACCTCTGTTGCACTTCCATTGAGGTGCATGGATCACCAAACCACCTCTGTTGCACTTCCATTGAGGTGCATGGATCACCAAACCTCTGTTGCACTTCCATTGAGGTGCATGGATCACCAAACCTCTGTTGCACTTCCATTGAGGTGCATGGATCACCACACCTCTGTTGCACTTCCATTGAGGTGCATGGATCACCAAACCTCTGTTGCACTTCCATTGAGGTGCATGGATCACCAAACCACCTCTGTTGCACTTCCATTGAGGTGCATGGATCACCACACCACCTCTGTTGCACTTCCATTGAGGTGCATGGATCACCAAACCTCTGTTGCACTTCCATTGAGGTGCATGGATCACCAAACCACCTCTGTTGCACTTCCATTGAGGTGCATGGATCACCAAACCACCTCTGTTGCACTTCCATTGAGGTGCATGGATCACCACACCACCTCTGTTGCACTTCCATTGAGGTGCATGGATCACCAAACCACCTCTGTTGCACTTCCATTGAGGTGCATGGATCACCACACCACCTCTGTTGCACTTCCATTGAGGTGCATGGATCACCACACCACCTCTGTTGCACTTCCATTGAGGTGCATGGATCACCACACCACCTCTGTTGCACTTCCATTGAGGTGCATGGATCACCACACCACCTCTGTTGCACTTCCATTGAGGTGCATGGATCACCACACCACCTCTGTTGCACTTCCATTGAGGTGCATGGATCACCACACCACCTCTGTTGCACTTCCATTGAGGTGCATGGATCACCAAACCACCTCTGTTGCACTTCCATTGAGGTGCATGGATCACCAAACCACCTCTGTTGCACTTCCATTGAGGTGCATGGATCACCAAACCACCTCTGTTGCACTTCCATTGAGGTGCATGGATCACCAAACCACCTCTGTTGCACTTCCATTGAGGTGCATGGATCACCACACCACCTCTGTTGCACTTCCATTGAGGTGCATGGATCACCACACCTCTGTTGCACTTCCATTGAGGTGCATGGATCACCAAACCTCTGTTGCACTTCCATTGAGGTGCATGGATCACCAAACCACCTCTGTTGCACTTCCATTGAGGTGCATGGATCACCACACCACCTCTGTTGCACTTCCATTGAGGTGCATGGATCACCAAACCTCTGTTGCACTTCCATTGAGGTGCATGGATCACCAAACCTCTGTTGCACTTCCATTGAGGTGCATGGATCACCAAACCACCTCTGTTGCACTTCCATTGAGGCATGGATCACCACACCACCTCTGTTGCACTTCCATTGAGGTGCATGGATCACCAAACCACCTCTGTTGCACTTCCATTGAGGTGCATGGATCACCACACCACCTCTGTTGCACTTCCATTGAGGTGCATGGATCACCACACCACCTCTGTTGCACTTCCATTGAGGTGCATGGATCACCACACCACCTCTGTTGCACTTCCATTGAGGTGCATGGATCACCACACCACCTCTGTTGCACTTCCATTGAGGTGCATGGATCACCACACCACCTCTGTTGCACTTCCATTGAGGTGCATGGATCACCACACCACCTCTGTTGCACTTCCATTGAGGTGCATGGATCACCAAACCACCTCTGTTGCACTTCCATTGAGGTGCATGGATCACCAAACCACCTCTGTTGCACTTCCATTGAGGTGCATGGATCACCAAACCACCTCTGTTGCACTTCCATTGAGGTGCATGGATCACCACACCACCTCTGTTGCACTTCCATTGAGGTGCATGGATCACCACACCACCTCTGTTGCACTTCCATTGAGGTGCATGGATCACCACACTACAGATCCTTCTGCTTCTGTTTGCCACAGAAAGTGTTGTTGTGCAGTGGGCCTGAGTTCAAATGCAGTCAGCTATGTTGGTGCTATGATGGAGTATGAGGTCAAAAGTATGTATAAGGTCAAAATGTAACCTTGCTGGAGACTTGTTAGCTTCCTGTACTCATTCGGATGGGCTTCAGCTAAGTGGGCTAAAACAGTCTGACATGCAGGAGACCGGTTCGCACCCAGTAAGTCACAAGAGCAAGAAAAGGTATTTAACTATATTGTAATGCGGGCCAAAATGCTGTTTTTTCCCGTCTCTCCTTCTAATGTGTCCATAGAGGGGAACAGAAGGCACCACCATGTTCCAGAGAAACTTTGCTTTCAAGAATGGGGTCATAATGGCTTATAGCCCAAACAGTTAAAATGCTAATTCGTATAAAGAACATGCATTCAACATGCTACATTGGCTTCAGAAAACACCAGAAACCTGCTTAACATAGTGTTTGATTCTCTGTTCTCTTTACCATTTCTTGCTGGCAAGGTACAGTACCAAGATGTTGTCTCTGGTTTTGAATCTGAAATTGAAGAACTGAATTTAAGAACTGAATCTAGACGCGTCTGAGAAGTGGAATATATTAAACTTTGGTAAACTTGAAATGATGGTTTTTAACTTGATACACAGACAATGAATGCAATAGTTACCATATTGAAACTGAATATATAAAGAACAGTAAAGGGGCCTCCTGATGTGGCGCAGCAGGCTAAGAGGCGTCACTACAGACCCGGATTCGATCCCACGCTGGGTTGCAGCTAGCCGCGACTGGGAGATCGCACATGAGGCAGCGCACAATTGGCCCAGCGTCTTGCGGTTTAGGGGAAGGATTGGCCGGCTGGGATGTCCTTGTCCCATCGCGCTCTAGAGCATCCTGTGGCGGGCCGGGCGCATGCACGCTGACTTCGGTCGCAAGCTGTACAGTGTTTCCACCGAAATATTGGTGCGGCTGACTTCCGGGTTAAGTAAGCAGTGTATCAAGAAGCAGTGCGGCTCGACCTTCGCTTCGTTGCAGCGATGGGACTAGACTGTAACTACCACTTGGATATCCACGAAAAAGGGGAGGTTAGCATTTTTTTTGGGGGGGGGGGATAACTTTCTCACTTATAATTATTCACAATTCAGGATTATTTGTAATCATGGTAGCATCCACATTACTGTATTTGTCATTGTCCCAATACTTTTGGCGCTCATGGTAAGTCTAAATAAACAAAACACTCCAGTGATAACTAACTTTTTCATTTGAAAACTGCTGTTCAGATCTTCGATTTAAAGCCTTAATCTGTAATATGTGCATCACCAATTTGGACTTTGTAATACAGTATACAGCCATTGATTCCTGAGGAATAAAACCTCATGAGCTTAGTTCAACTGCCTAACTCCATCAGAACCCAAAATATAATCTTGATTTACTCCATTGTTTGTAAATCATGTAATTGTAAACAACACTGTATAGCCTCAAAACATATACTGAACAAAAATATAAACATGTGTTGGTCCCATGTTTCATGAGCTGAAATAAAGATCCCAGAAATTGTTTTTTGATCCCAGAAAATTTGTTGTGCACAAATTTGTTTACATCCTTTTTAGTCAGCATTTCTCCTTTGCCAAGATAATCCATCCACCTGACAGGTGTGGCATATCAAAAAGCTGATTTAAACAGCATGATCATTACACAGGTGCATATTGTGCTGGGGACAATAAAAGGCCACTCTAAGATGTGCAGTTTCGTCACACAAAACAATGCCACAGATGTTCATTTCTCTACCATAAACCTCCTCCAACGTTGTTTTAGAGAATTTGGCAGTACATCTAATCGGCCTCACCACTGCAGACCACGTGTAATCACGCCAGCCCAGGACCTCCACATCCGGCTTCTTCACCTGCGGGATCGTCTGAGACCAGCCACCCGGAAAGCTGATGAAACTGAGGAATATTTCTGTCTGTTAAAAAGCCCACGTTGATATCATGGATGGTCAGTCATTGCATTCTTAGCTCTGTTTAGGAATTTGAGAGATTTACATTTCTCCAGCTCCATCCCTCAGCTGTTTACCAAAACTGTGGTGGGGTTTCACTTTATCTTTTGAACTGCAGATTGCCTCTTTAATGGGTAGGTTGATTCCTTGTTCACTAATGATACTTTGACACTATTTAATTCCAGTACACCAGAGGACACTTTGGAAATGCATGGAGGACAAACACATGGGTGTTCGGAAATGTTGGCGATCCGGTGCAACTCCAGTCGTCACAATCCCTCGGCTTGTGAAGAGGAGGAACAAGGGGACCCTGGTTGCTGTCATCAAGAAGCATGTGAAGCGTTAGATTATTTTAGTCAGTGACAAGTGGTGAGCCTTTGCAGGTTTCTCAAAGGAGGATTACAGGTTAACCACAGTCAGAATATTGAGAGGGCGTGGCACATTTACAAGAAGGAAGTGTGGCATGGAAACCGGTCAAAGAAGTCCCTAAAGAGGAAGCTCTGCTTCATAGAGTGGATATACGTTGAGACACAAACATGGAGTCCTTGGTAGACTTTTCAAGGACATAAGGAATGTGAAAAACTGAGGTTGTGATGGTTTTGACCATTTGAAACGCAAAAGTTGTGCATCACCCATGTGCAGCACACACCATACACATACACAAACGCTCTATGGGTCACCATAAACTCACCGTTCTTATACTGGTCGTTCCTTTTAATTATACATCGAACTGAACACACCTCTGGCAACGTTATGCACGGTGGGTGATATTAAAGTAAAGGTCACAGAGATGAAGAGAAAGGGGGAGCTACTTCCCCCTTCAACTAAGATGAGGACAAACATGTTTTCCTTGTTGCAGGAAGATGGTACTTTGTTACATTCGATAGAACCGGTTCAAAAAAAGGAAACGTACATGAGTTTTTCCCCAAATTGAATTAAACTTCCCTGGTGCTGCAATGTCTCTCTCTTTCACTCACTCTCCTCGAGCAATGGCCCAACATGCACTGGCAGCCATTAGCAATTAGGCCAAAAATGTTGATAGACAATTTTTGTTAATTTAAAACATTGAGTTTAACATCATGCTTCTGATGCGTTTCTTCATCACCAACAGGAAAGAGACACGTTTAAGCGTAGTGGTTGTTTGTTAGCTTCCCTCTTGATGTATTTCCCTGGGTGCTCCAGTGTCTAAAGGTCATTTCAGTCAATCCTACATTTGGATGTGTTGGTTGATTATTGCATATTAACTTAATCACTTTATTTCCATAGTCCCAATGCATGTCTACAGAGCGTTACTAGAGTAATTAAATGGTAATTGCACAATTACAACATGCCCATCAATTGAGATATATTTGAATGTGAAGTAGATAGTTGAAGGTCTATGCTATACAGACTAAGCTCAACTTGTGTTTTCACTTGATTTAGACAGTCCCAAAGCGTATCTACAAATAGTTACTAGAATGCTGTTAAAGGGATAGTTCACCCAAATTACACAATTCCGTTGGCTTCTTTACCCTGTAAACCAGTGGTATTCAATTTTTTCAGCAGGGACACCATTTTTTTCTACTAGAATTTCTGGGAACCCATTTCTTTCACCGGAAATTCACATCAACAAATAACCTTCAGTTATTGCATTTTCATCTCTCTAGGAAAACCAGTATATGCACTTACTCAATAAAATTGTATTTTTTTTTTTTAATATTTGTTTTTTATCAGTAACGTTTTTACACGGTGTATAAAACATTAAGAAAACTAATATTCAGTTGCATTCCCCCTTTTCCCGTCAGATCAGCCTCAGTTCATCAGGGTGTCAAGTTGGAGTCAACTCTACAAGGTGTCGAAGGCGTTCCACAGGGATGCTGGCTCATGTTGACTCCAATGCTTCCCACAGTTGTGTCCTTTTGGTCCATTCTAAATACACACGGGAAACTGTTTAGCGTAAAAAAACACACTGGCTCCAGGTCATCTACAAGTCCATGCTAGGTAAAGCTCTGCCTTATCTCAGTTCACTGGTCACGATGGCAACACCCATCCGTAGCACGCGCTCCAGCAGCTGAGCGTAAAAAAACGAGCGTTGCAGTTCTTGACACGAAACCAGTGTGCCTGGCACCTACTACCGTACCCTGTTCAAAGACACTTTTGTCTTGACCATTCACCATCTGAATGGCACACATACACAATCCATGTTTCAATTGTCGCAAGGCTTAAAAATCCTTCTTTAACCTGTTTTCTCCCATTCATCTACACTGATTGAAGTGACATCATAGACTGGCCAAGTGAATCCAAGTGAAATCTATGTTATGTAAAGTGCAGGTGTTCTTAATGTTTTGTAAACTCAATGTATATTGTCCCATAGAATAAACTGTACTCTTAATTTTTGCTATTTTTGCTTTCGACTCTGTCAATCACCATATTCTTATCGGCAGACTCGGTAGCCTCGGTTTTTCGGATGGCTGCCTTGCCTGGTTCACCAATTACTTTGCAGACAGAGTTCAGTGTGTCAAATCGGAGGGCATGCTGTCCGGTCCTCTGGCAGTCTCTATGGGGGTGCCACAGGGTTCAATTCTCGGGCCGACTCTTTTCTCTGTATATATCTGTATATATCAATGATGTTGCTCTTGCTGCGGGCAATTCCCTGATCCACCCTGATCCACCTCTAAGCAGACGACACCATTCTATATACTTCCGGCCTGCCATTGGACACTGTGCTATCTAACCTCCAAACGAGCTTCAATGACATACAACACTCCTTCCGTGGCCTCCAACTGCTCTTAAACGCTAGTAAAACCAAATGCATGCTTTTCAACCGTTCGCTGCCTGCACCCGCACGCCTGACGAGCATCACCGCCCTGGATGGTTCCGACCTTGAATATGTGGACATCTATAAGTACCTAGGTGTCTGGCTAGACTGTAAACTCTCCTTCCAGACTCATATCAAACATCTCCAATCGAAAATCAAATCTAGAGTCGGCTTTCTATTCCGCAACAAAGCCTCCTTCACTCACGCCGCCAAACTTACCCTAGTAAAACTGACTATCCTACCGATCCTCGACTTCGGCGATTGTCATCTACAAAATAGCTTCCAATAGTCTACTCAGCAAACTGGATGCAGTTTATCACGGTGCCATCCGTTTTGTTACTAAAGAACCTTATACCACCCACCACTGCGACCTGTATGCTCTAGTCGGCTGGTCTCCTCTACATATTTTTTTCTACTGTGTTATTGACTTGTTAATTGTTTACTCCATGTGTAACTTTGTGTGTTGTCTGTTCACACTGCTATGCTTTATCTTGGCCAGGTCGCAGTTGCAATTGAGAACTTGTTCTCAACTAGCCTACCTGGTTAAATAAAGGTGTTCTCAACTAGCCTACCTGGTTAAATAAAGGTGTTCTCAACTAGCCTACCTGGTTAAATAAAGGTGTTCTCAACTGGCCTACCTGGTTAAATAAAGGTGTTCTCAACTAGCCTACCTGGTTAAATAAAGGTGTTCTCAACTAGCCTACCTGGTTAAATAAAGGTGTTCTCAACTAGCCTACCTGGTTAAATAAAGGTGTTCTCAACTAGCCTACCTGGTTAAATAAAGGTGTTCTCAACTAGCCTACCTGGTTAAATAAAGGTGTTCTCAACTAGCCTACCTGGTTAAATAAAGGTGTTCTCAACTAGCCTACCTGGTTAAATAAAGGTGTTCTCAACTAGCCTACCTGGTTAAATAAAGGTGTTCTCAACTAGCCTACCTGGTTAAATAAAGGTGTTCTCAACTAGCCTACCAGGTTAAATAAAGGTGTTCTCAACTAGCCTACCTGGTTAAATAAAGGTGTTCTCAACTAGCCTACCTGGTTAAATAAAGGTGTTCTCAACTAGCCTACCTGGTTAAATAAAGGTGTTCTCAACTAGCCTACCTGGTTAAATAAAGGTGTTCTCAACTAGCCTACCTGGTTAAATAAAGGTGTTCTCAACTAGCCTACCTGGTTAAATAAAGGTGTTCTCAACTAGCCTACCTGGTTAAATAAAGGTGTTCTCAACTAGCCTACCTGGTTAAATAAAGGTGTTCTCAACTAGCCTACCTGGTTAAATAAAGGTGTTCTCAACTAGCCTACCTGGTTAAATAAAGGTGTTCTCAACTGGCCTACCTGGTTAAATAAAGGTGTTCTCAACTAGCCTACCTGGTTAAATAAAGGTGTTCTCAACTAGCCTACCTGGTTAAATAAAGGTGTTCTCAACTAGCCTACCTGGTTAAATAAAGGTGTTCTCAACTAGCCTACCTGGTTAAATAAAGGTGTTCTCAACTAGCCTACCTGGTTAAATAAAGGTGTTCTCAACTAGCCTACCTGGTTAAATAAAGGTGTTCTCAACTAGCCTACCTGGCTAAATAAAGGTGTTCTCAACTAGCCTACCTGGTCAAATAAAGGTGTTCTCAACTAGCCTACCTGGTTAAATAAAGGTGTTCTCAACTAGCCTACCTGGTTAAATAAAGGTGTTCTCAACTGGCCTACCTGGTTAAATAAAGGTGTTCTCAACTAGCCTACCTGGTTAAATAAAGGTGTTCTCAACTAGCCTACCTGGTTAAATAAAGGTGTTCTCAACTAGCCTACCTGGTTAAATAAAGGTGTTCTCAACTAGCCTACCTGGTTAAATAAAGGTGTTCTCAACTAGCCTACCTGGTTAAATAAAGGTGTTCTCAACTAGCCTACCTGGTTAAATAAAGGTGTTCTCAACTAGCCTACCTGGTTAAATAAAGGTGTTCTCAACTAGCCTACCTGGTTAAATAAAGGTGTTCTCAACTAGCCTACCTGGTTAAATAAAGGTGTTCTCAACTGGCCTACCTGGTTAAATAAAGGTGTTCTCAACTGGCCTACCTGGTTAAATAAAGGTGTTCTCAACTGGCCTACCTGGTTAAATAAAGGTGTTCTCAACTAGCCTACCTGGTTAAATAAAGGTGTTCTCAACTAGCCTACCTGGTTAAATAAAGGTGTTCTCAACTGGCCTACCTGGTTAAATAAAGGTGTTCTCAACTGGCCTACCTGGTTAAATAAAGGTGTTCTCAACTGGCCTACCTGGTTAAATAAAGGTGTTCTCAACTAGCCTACCTGGTTAAATAAAGGTGTTCTCAACTAGCCTACCTGGTTAAATAAAGGTGTTCTCAACTGGCCTACCTGGTTAAATAAAGGTGTTCTCAACTAGCCTACCTGGCTAAATAAAGGTGTTCTCAACTAGCCTACCTGGTCAAATAAAGGTGTTCTCAACTAGCCTACCTGGTTAAATAAAGGTGTTCTCAACTAGCCTACCTGGTTAAATAAAGGTGTTCTCAACTGGCCTACCTGGTTAAATAAAGGTGTTCTCAACTAGCCTACCTGGTTAAATAAAGGTGTTCTCAACTAGCCTACCTGGTTAAATAAAGGTGTTCTCAACTAGCCTACCTGGTTAAATAAAGGTGTTCTCAACTAGCCTACCTGGTTAAATAAAGGTGTTCTCAACTAGCCTACCTGGTTAAATAAAGGTGTTCTCAACTAGCCTACCTGGTTAAATAAAGGTGTTCTCAACTAGCCTACCTGGTTAAATAAAGGTGTTCTCAACTAGCCTACCTGGTTAAATAAAGGTGTTCTCAACTAGCCTACCTGGTTAAATAAAGGTGTTCTCAACTGGCCTACCTGGTTAAATAAAGGTGTTCTCAACTAGCCTACCTGGTTAAATAAAGGTGTTCTCAACTAGCCTACCTGGTTAAATAAAGGTGTTCTCAACTAGCCTACCTGGTTAAATAAAGGTGTTCTCAACTGGCCTACCTGGTTAAATAAAGGTGTTCTCAACTGGCCTACCTGGTTAAATAAAGGTGTTCTCAACTAGCCTACCTGGTTAAATAAAGGTGTTCTCAACTGGCCTACCTGGTTAAATAAAGGTGTTCTCAACTAGCCTACCTGGTTAAATAAAGGTGTTCTCAACTAGCCTACCTGGTTAAATAAAGGTGTTCTCAACTAGCCTACCTGGTTAAATAAAGGTGTTCTCAACTAGCCTACCTGGTTAAATAAAGGTGTTCTCAACTAGCCTACCTGGTTAAATAAAGGTGTTCTCAACTAGCCTACCTGGTTAAATAAAGGTGTTCTCAACTAGCCTACCTGGTTAAATAAAGGTGTTCTCAACTAGCCTACCTGGTTAAATAAAGGTGTTCTCAACTGGCCTACCTGGTTAAATAAAGGTGTTCTCAACTGGCCTACCTGGTTAAATAAAGGTGTTCTCAACTAGCCTACCTGGTTAAATAAAGGTGTTCTCAACTAGCCTACCTGGTTAAATAAAGGTGTTCTCAACTAGCCTACCTGGTTAAATAAAGGTGTTCTCAACTGGCCTACCTGGTTAAATAAAGGTGTTCTCAACTGGCCACCTGGTTAAATAAAGGTGTTCTCAACTAGCCTACCTGGTTAAATAAAGGTGTTCTCAACTAGCCACCTGGTTAAATAAGGGTGTTCTCAACTAGCCTACCTGGTTAAATAAAGGTGTTCTCAACTGGCCACCTGGTTAAATAAAGGTGTGCTCAACTAGCCTACCTGGTTAAATAAAGGCGTTCTCAACTAGCCTACCTGGTTAAATAAAGGTGTTCTCAACTAGCCTACCTGGTTAAATAAAGGTGTTCTCAACTGGCCTACCTGGTTAAATAAAGGTGTTCTCAACTAGCCTACCTGGTTAAATAAAGGTGTTCTCAACTAGCCTACCTGGTTAAATAAAGGTGTTCTCAACTAGCCTACCTGGTTAAATAAAGGTGTTCTCAACTGGCCTACCTGGTTAAATAAAGGTGTTCTCAACTGGCCTACCTGGTTAAATAAAGGTGTTCTCAACTAGCCTACCTGGTTAAATAAAGGTGTTCTCAACTAGCCACCTGGTTAAATAAGGGTGTTCTCAACTAGCCTACCTGGTTAAATAAAGGTGTTCTCAACTGGCCACCTGGTTAAATAAAGGTGTGCTCAACTAGCCTACCTGGTTAAATAAAGGCGTTCTCAACTAGCCTACCTGGTTAAATAAAGGCGTTCTCAACTAGCCTACCTGGTTAAATAAAGGTGTTCTCAACTAGCCTACCTGGTTAAATAAAGGTGTTCTCAACTAGCCTACCTGGTTAAATAAAGGTGTTCTCAACTAGCCTACCTGGTTAAATAAAGGTGTTCTCAACTGGCCTACCTGGTTAAATAAAGGTGTTCTCAACTAGCCTACCTGGTTAAATAAAGGTGTTCTCAACTAGCCTACCTGGTTAAATAAAGGTGTTCTCAACTAGCCTACCTGGTTAAATAAAGGTGTTCTCAACTGGCCTACCTGGTTAAATAAAGGTGTTCTCAACTAGCCTACCTGGTTAAATAAAGGTGTTCTCAACTAGCCTACCTGGTTAAATAAAGGTGTTCTCAACTAGCCTACCTGGTTAAATAAAGGTGTTCTCAACTAGCCTACCTGGTTAAATAAAGGTGTTCTCAACTAGCCTACCTGGTTAAATAAAGGCGTTCTCAACTAGCCTACCTGGTTAAATAAAGGTGTTCTCAACTAGCCTACCTGGTTAAATAAAGGTGTTCTCAACTAGCCTACCTGGTTAAATAAAGGTGTTCTCAACTAGCCTACCTGGTTAAATAAAGGTGTTCTCAACTAGCCTACCTGGTTAAATAAAGGTGTTCTCAACTAGCCTACCTGGTTAAATAAAGGTGTTCTCAACTAGCCTACCTGGTTAAATAAAGGTGTTCTCAACTAGCCTACCTGGTTAAATAAAGGTGTTCTCAACTGGCCTACCTGGTTAAATAAAGGTGTTCTCAACTAGCCTACCTGGTTAAATAAAGGTGTTCTCAACTGGCCTACCTGGTTAAATAAAGGTGTTCTCAACTGGCCTACCTGGTTAAATAAAGGTGTTCTCAACTAGCCTACCTGGTTAAATAAAGGTGTTCTCAACTGGCCTACCTGGTTAAATAAAGGTGTTCTCAACTGGCCTACCTGGTTAAATAAAGGTGTTCTCAACTAGCCTACCTGGTTAAATAAAGGTGTTCTCAACTAGCCTACCTGGTTAAATAAAGGTGTGCTCAACTAGCCTACCTGGTTAAATAAAGGTGTTCTCAACTAGCCTACCTGGTTAAATAAAGGTGTGCTCAACTAGCCTACCTGGTTAAATAAAGGCGTTCTCAACTAGCCTACCTGGTTAAATAAAGGCGTTCTCAACTAGCCTACCTGGTTAAATAAAGGTGTTCTCAACTAGCCTACCTGGTTAAATAAAGGCGTTCTCAACTAGCCTACCTGGTTAAATAAAGGTGTTCTCAACTGGCCTACCTGGTTAAATAAAGGTGTTCTCAACTAGCCTACCTGGTTAAATAAAGGTGTGCTCAACTAGCCTACCTGGTTAAATAAAGGCGTTCTCAACTAGCCTACCTGGTTAAATAAAGGTGTTCTCAACTAGCCTACCTGGTTAAATAAAGGTGTTCTCAACTAGCCTACCTGGTTAAATAAAGGTGTTCTCAACTAGCCTACCTGGTTAAATAAAGGTGTTCTCAACTAGCCTACCTGGTTAAATAAAGGTGTTCTCAACTGGCCTACCTGGTTAAATAAAGGTGTTCTCAACTAGCCTACCTGGTTAAATAAAGGTGTTCTCAACTAGCCTACCTGGTTAAATAAAGGTGTTCTCAACTAGCCTACCTGGTTAAATAAAGGTGTTCTCAACTGGCCTACCTGGTTAAATAAAGGTGTTCTCAACTAGCCTACCTGGTTAAATAAAGGTGTTCTCAACTAGCCTACCTGGTTAAATAAAGGTGTTCTCAACTGGCCTACCTGGTTAAATAAAGGTGTTCTCAACTAGCCTACCTGGTTAAATAAAGGTGTTCTCAACTAGCCTACCTGGTTAAATAAAGGTGTTCTCAACTGGCCTACCTGGTTAAATAAAGGTGTTCTCAACTAGCCTACCTGGTTAAATAAAGGTGTTCTCAACTAGCCTACCTGGTTAAATAAAGGTGTTCTCAACTGGCCTACCTGGTTAAATAAAGGTGTTCTCAACTGGCCTACCTGGTTAAATAAAGGTGTTCTCAACTAGCCTACCTGGTTAAATAAAGGTGTTCTCAACTAGCCTACCTGGTTAAATAAAGGTGTTCTCAACTAGCCTACCTGGTTAAATAAAGGTGTTCTCAACTAGCCTACCTGGTTAAATAAAGGTGTTCTCAACTAGCCTACCTGGTTAAATAAAGGTGTTCTCAACTAGCCTACCTGGTTAAATAAAGGTGTTCTCAACTAGCCTACCTGGTTAAATAAAGGTGTTCTCAACTGGCCTACCTGGTTAAATAAAGGTGTTCTCAACTAGCCTACCTGGTTAAATAAAGGTGTTCTCAACTAGCCTACCTGGTTAAATAAAGGTGTTCTCAACTAGCCTACCTGGTTAAATAAAGGTGTTCTCAACTAGCCTACCTGGTTAAATAAAGGTGTTCTCAACTAGCCTACCTGGTTAAATAAAGGTGTTCTCAACTAGCCTACCTGGTTAAATAAAGGTGTTCTCAACTAGCCTACCTGGTTAAATAAAGGTGTTCTCAACTGGCCTACCTGGTTAAATAAAGGTGTTCTCAACTGGCCTACCTGGTTAAATAAAGGTGTTCTCAACTGGCCTACCTGGTTAAATAAAGGTGTTCTCAACTAGCCTACCTGGTTAAATAAAGGTGTTCTCAACTAGCCTACCTGGTTAAATAAAGGTGTTCTCAACTAGCCTACCTGGTTAAATAAAGGTGTTCTCAACTAGCCTACCTGGTTAAATAAAGGTGAAAAAAATAATAATAATCATCCTAGTGGTGACCCCACTGCAAATCCGACTTTGAATACCTGTAAGCAGTCTATGGACAATTTCACGCATCGTGTCCAAATCATACGAAAGTAAATCGACTGTGAAGCTCAACAACGTCACTGAGATAATTTGAACATTATGCGTGAAAAAATGCTAGTATCGGTGCCATGCCTTGAATGGTATTTGTGCCATAAAGGCTAAAGCATTAGCATGTGGAAACAGTGCCGCTTAGGAAATTAAACCAGAGCACGGATTGCTGTCATTATACGGCTTACAATGAAAGGAAACCAATATGTAACTGATATGCAGTTGAAATGCTGCTGATAGTCTACAGATGGTTTTGTTGAGCATCTATAGATGGAATATCCAAATTAAGTGTTACCGAATAGATCAACTAAGTGGAAGTGGGAGGAGAATAATAGGTTTGGGAAACACTGCTCTAACCCTTTGATGTTTGCAAATCTGTAAGAAGTAAACAATATGGTAGAAGTCCTACCACTACACGGTCTGCTTATACTTATCCAGACAACTCAGATCTGCAAGCATAGAAGGTTTATAGGGGGTCAGGGGGATGGATAGAATTAGAATAGGTTGTCTCTCAAGTCTTTTGTATGCATTACATGTTCTCCTAGAAAGTGTTTCCCAAGTTGTTAATTCAGCAGTAACACAACTACATTTATGACTACACAGAAATGACCTTCTGTTTGTGTGTCTCCTCAGTTCTATCCTCAGCCCTTGACCTGGTGGACCTGAGCGAGCCCAGTGAACGCAGTAGCAGGAAGGTCAGCGTCAGGGAGCGTCCGAGCCCCTTGGGGCCCCGTAAGGGAAATTCTAAAAACAGCCCACGGAGAGGGAATAGACGAGATGAGACAGAGCTCATCCAGGTGGAGGTGGAGCGCGCATCGAGCGCTCGCACCCCACGAGCCCCGAGAGGGTCTCCCTAGAGTCAGGTATTGACTGCATGATGTGTGTGTTTGGATTGAGGGGGGGTGGGTGAATGTTTTGTGCATGGGGGGTTGTGTGTTTGAGTGTTACAACATGCAGTTGTCTTCATACTGTGTACCTACAGCAGTATCATTAGACATTCATATTGGGAGGACACTTACAGTGCTTTCAGAAAGTATTCACACCCCTTGAATTTTTCAACATTTTGTTTTAAAATGGATTTAATTTTCATTTTTTGTCAATGATCTACAGTGAGGGAAGTATTTGATCCCCTGCTGATTTTGTACATTTGCCCACTGACAAAGAAATGGTCAGACTATAATTTTAACGGTTTATTTGAACAGTGAGAGACAGAATAACAACAACAAAAATCCAGAAAAACGCATGTCAACAAATGTTATAAATTGATTTGCATCTTAATGAGGGAAATAAGTATTTGACCCCTCTGCAAAACATGACTTAGTACTTGGTGGCAAGACCCTTGTTGGCAATCAGAGGTCAGACGTTTCTTGTAGTTGGCCACCAGGTTTGCACACATCTCAGGAGGGATTTTGTCCCATTCCTCTTTGCAGATCTTCTCCAAGTCATTAAGGTTTTGAGGCTGATGTTTGGCAACTCGAACCTTCAGCTCCCTCCACAGATTTTCTATGGGATTAAGGTCTGGAGACTGGCTAGGCTACTCCAGGACCTTAATGTGCTTCTGCTTGAGCCACTCCTTTGTTGCCTTGGCCGTGTGTTTTGGGTCATTGTCATGCTGGAATACCCATCCACGACCCATTTTCAATGCCCTGGCTGAGGGAAGGAGGTTCTCACCCAAGATTTGACGGTACATGGCCCCGTCCATCGTCCCCTTGATGCGGTGAAGTTGTCCTGTCCCCTTAGCAGAAAAACACCCTCAAAGCATAACGTTTCCACCTCCATGTTTGACAGTGGGGATGGTGTTCTTGGGATTATTGGCAGCATTCCTCCTCCTACAAACACGGCAAATTGAGTTGATGCCAAAGAGCTCCATTTTGGTCTCATCTGACCCCACAACACTTTCACCCAGTTGTCCTCTGAATCATTCAGATGTTCATTGGCAAACTTCAGACGGGCATGTATATGTGCTTATTTGAGCAGGGGGACCTTGCGGGTGCTGCAGGATTTCAGTCCTTCACGGCATAGTGTGTTACCAATGGTTTTCTTGGTGACTATGGTCCCAGCTGCCTCGAGAACATTGACAAGATCCTCCCGTGTAGTTCTGAACTGATTCCTCACCGTTCTCATGATCATTGCAACTCCACGAGGTGAGATCTTGCATGGAGCCCCAGGCAGAGGGAGATTGACAGTTCTTTTGTGTTTCTTCCATTTGCGAATAATTGTCACCTTCTCACCAAGCTGCTTGGCGATGGTCTTGTAGCCCATTCCAGCCTTGTGTAGGTCTACAATCTTGTCCCTGACATCCTTGGAGAGCTCTTTGGTCTTGGCCATGGTGGAGAGTTTGGAATCTGATTGATTGATTGCTTCTGTGGACAGGTGTCTTTTATACAGGTAACAAACTGAGATTAGGATCACTCCCTTTAAGAGCGTGCTCGTAATCTCAGCTCGTTTCCTGTATAAAAGACATCTGGCAGCCAGAAATCTTTCTGATTGAGAGGGGGTCAAATACTAATTTCCCTCATTAAAATGCAAATCAATTTATAACATTTTTTATGTGCGTTTTTCTGGATTTTTTTTGTTGTTATTCTGTCTCTCACTGTTCAAATAAACGTACCATTAAAAATATAGACTCATCATTTCTTAGTCAGTGGGCAAACATACAAAATGAGCAGGGGATCAAATACTTTTCCCCCTCACTGTACACAAAATACTCTAATGTAAAACTGTTAGTCACCTTTAGCAGCGATTACAGCTGTGAGTCTTTCTGGATAAGTCTCTAATCTCTTTCCCCTAAGAAAAAATAAAGGCTCTAAGAGATTTACACAACAGAGTTGTACAATATTTGTCAGTTGGAGAGCCTATCATTCAGAGGTGTTCAGAGGTCAAGACTGCAGGTGCTGGGGGAAGAGAGGGAGAGAAAAGAGCGCAAGAGCTGTTCGAGATAGCAGGTCCGGGACAAGGTAGCATGACCGGTGAACAGGTCAGGGTTCCATGGCCGCAGGCAGAACAGCAGAAACTAGATCAGCAGCACGAACAGGTGGACTGGGGATGAGGACAGCCACAAGTCGTCCTGAGGCATGGTCCTAAGGCCGAGTATAGCCCATGAAGATCTCCCCACCGCACTTGCTCGAGGAAAGGAAGGATGGGAGAGAGCAAGCAAGCCAGTGACTCAGCCACCGTAATAGGGTCAGAGGTAGAGAATCCAAGTGGAAAGAAGGGAGCCGGCGAGGCAGAGACGGCAAGGGTGGTTCGTCACTCCAGTGCCTTGTTGTTTACCTTCGCACCCCTGGGTCAGAAGAGATGAGTCTTGAGTAAAGACTTTCACATGGACCGGCCAACCAAAAACTGAGCTCTTTAGGAGAAAGCTCTGCATCCAGTTGTTTGCTTAGAAGGCTGCTTCTTGTGAATGCTACGTTCACAAGAAGCAGCCTTCTAAGCAAACAACTGGATGGTAGGTAGGTATGTACGGCAGGAACAAATCGGTGAGATAGGTACAGTAGGAGTAAGTCCATGTAATGCTTTGTAGGTTAGCAGTAAAACCTTGAAATCAGCCCTAGCTTTAAGAGGAAGCCAGGCTAGCACTGGAGTAATATGATCAAATGTATTGGTTCTCGTCAAAATTCTAGCAGCTGTATTTAACACTAGCTGAAGTTGATTTAGTGCCTTATCAGGGTAGCCAGAGAGTAGAGCATTGCAGTAGTCTAATCTTAAAGTGACAAATCATTGATTAGCTTTTCTGTACCATTTTTTGACAAAATATTTCAGGTTTGTGCAATGTTACGAAGATGGAAAAAGCCTGCTCTTGAAATATTTTTGATGTGTTTATTTCTTTTTACCATAAAAAACTCCCTAGTCTTTGTTGATGACAAGCATACCCATAACATGATTCAGCCACCACCATGCTTGAAAATATGAGTGATACTCAGTGATGTGTTGTGTTAGATTTTCCACAAACATAACACTTTGTATACAGAACATAAAGTGAATTTCTTTCTACATTTTTTGCAGTTTTACTTTAGTGCCTTATTGCAAACAGGATGCATGTTTTGGAATATTTTATTATGTACAGGCTTCTTTCTTTTCACTCTGTGGAGTAACAACAGTGTTGTTGATCCATCCTCAGTTTTCTCCTTATCACAGCCATTAAACTCTATACATTGGCCTCATGGTGAAATCATTGAATGGTTTCCTTCCTCTAGGGCACATATGTCAGAGTCAAGGCCCGCGGGCCACATCCGGCCCGCGAGAAGGTTTTTTACGGCCCCTGGGATGATCTTGATTTATTATTAGAACCGGCCCGCAGACCGCAGCAAGCCGGCAGCCCGCAGATCTTTTACACGCACCAATACTACATTTCCCACAATGCAACGGTGACGCACCGAGCAGTAGGCTGCTTCATTTCAATATTTATTGGCACAGCAGTTGTCAGCATCACAGTAAAATTAACTTTCAGATACCCATCAAAAATGGCAAAACGGAAGGTGGACACTGAGAACCGGGGGTTTCAAACAAGGTGGGAGTCGGAGTATTTGTTCACGGAGGTAGCTGGAAAACCTGTGTGTCTTCTGTGTGGAGAAAGTGTGGCGGTACTGAAAGAGTATAATCTGAGACGACATTATGAAACGAAACACGCGGACAAAAACAAGAATATGGACATGGAACAAAGGCTACAAAAGGCAGAGGAATTAAAAACGAGGCCTCAAATCTCGACAGGCTCTGTTCAAAAAAGCCAAATCACAAGGCCAGGCTGCTGTCAAGGCCAGTTTTATTTTGGCAGAAGAGATCGCTAAATCAGCCCGGCCATTTACGGAGGGGGATTTCATCAAAAACTGCATGATTAAAGTTTGTGACGAAGTTTGCCCAGAAAAAAGGCAACTCTTTTTAAATGTGAGTCTGAGCAGAAACACCATTGCCGAGAGAGTAGACCAGTTGTCCATCAATCTAAAAGAGCAGCTTGTGAAAAAGGGAAAAGATTTCATTGCATATTCCTTGGCTGTGGATGAGAGCACCGACATTTCTGACATTGCCCAGTTGTCAATTTTCATCCGCGGAGTGGACTCCAGCCTAAGCGTGACAGAGGAGTTTTTGGCTTTACGTCCTATGCATGGCACAACTACGGGGCATGATTTGTATGAAGAGGTGTCAAGATGTGTAAATGAGATGGAGCTGCCTTGGGAAAAACTCGTGGGTTTGACAACCGACGGAGCACCTGCGATGTGTGGACACAGGAGCGGACTGGTGGCGAAGATACGGGAAAAGATGCAAGAGGAAAACGCGACAGGTGAGCTGACAGCTTATCATTGTATCATACACCAGGAAGCGTTGTGCGGTAAAGCCTTGAAAATGGAGCATGTAATGAGCATCATCACGCGCACAGTTAACTTTATCAGAGCCAAAGGTTTGAATCACCGCCAGTTCAAGGCATTTCTGACGGAGTTAGAAACGGAGCATGGTGATTTGCCTTATCACACAGAGGTGCGATGGCTAAGCCAGGGAAAGGTGCTTCAAAGATGTTTCGAGCTTCGTGAGGAGATTTGTCTGTTCTTGGACAGCAAAGGAAAGACACAACACAACTCCGAGACGAAATGTTTCTGTGTGAAATGGCTTTTCTGTGTGACATTACGAGTCATCTGAATGCAATGAACTTGCAGCTGCAGGGTCGGGATCGTGTCATCTCTGATATGTACAGTACAGTGAAGGCATTTAAAACCAAACTGACTCTGTGGGAGACGCAGATGCGGAAAGAAAATTTGAGCCACTTTCCCAGCTGCCAGACCATGAAAGAGAAGCTCTCTACCAGTGCGTTCCCGAGCGCACAGTTGGCTGATAAAATAGGTATGCTTGCCGCTGACTTTCGACGCCGATTTGCTGACTTTGAAGCACAAAAAAGCAGGTTGGAACTGCTCGGTAACCCATTTGCTGTTGACGTGGAAAGCTCACCACCAAACCTCCAAATGGAGTTGATTGATCTCAATGCAATGATGCACTGAGGGCAAAATATGCGGCAGTGGGTGCTGCGGAGTTCGCCCGTTCCTCCCGACACAATGCCCCAGCTGCGCATCCAGGCTGCTCAAACGTTGTCTATGTTTGGCAGCACATACCTGTGTGAACAACTGTTTTCTTTGATGAACTTGAACAAAACATCACACAGAAGTCGACTTACTGCTGAACACCTCCACTCAATTCTGAGGATTTCCTCAGCTCAGAGCCTACCCCGAACATTGATGAACTTGTGGAAAAGATGGGACACCACCAAGTATCACCCTCAACCTCAAACAAGTGAACATTACTGTGCAATCACATATTTAGAGTTTTTACTCAGTTCAAGTTTAAAAGTTAAAGTTTAATATTTGTTTTCACTGCATGTTACTTCTCCTTAAACAAAGTGTTGTTTTTGATTAATAGATTTTTGCACTTTATTTTATTGTATTTCAATCCAATTATATTTTAAAAATATTTCAGTTGAGTGGATGATAGAAAATTGCTATTATTGTTTTTTTCTTTGAAGTAAATTTAGCCCACTTTTGCTAAAATAGAAAATATAGGCTACTGATGGTGCCTTGAATACCGGTTTCTTTCATTTAATGTTCATGTTATGGGGATTTTTATATAAAGGAAATTTGTCTTTTGTGTCTGTTGAAAATTAAAGATTACTGACAGAGCCATAAGAAAATATTGCTTTATTTATCTGATCATATTGGAATATATTTGTTAGGTTTTCAGTAGGTTCAATTAGGTTCACTAGACTATATGCGTCATTTAAAAATTTTTCAATGAACATTCGAACAGTCCGGCCCTCGGCTTGTAGCTAAATTTTTATTTGGCCCTCCGTCCATTTGACTTTGACACCCCTGCTCTAGGGCAACTTAGTTAGGAAAGACGCCTGTATCTTTGTAGTGACTGGGAGTATTGATACACCATCCAAAGTGTAATTAATAACTTCACCATGCTCAAAGGGATATTCAATGTCTTTGCGAGGCATTGGAAAACCTCCCTGGTCTTTGTGGTTGAATCTGTGTTTGAAATGTACTGTTTGACTGAGGGACCTTACAGATAATTGTACGTGTGGGGTACAGAGATGAGGTATTTGTTTAAGAATCATGTTAAACCCTGTTATTGTCCAGGCAACTTATGTTAATTGTTAAGCAAATGTTTACTCCTGAACTTATTTAGGCTTGCCATAACAAAGGGGTTGGATACTTATTGACTCAAGGCATTTGAGCTTTTAATTTTTAAATGTGCTCAATTTTAAATTCATGTCTTCCATCTCTTAATAATTGCTCCCACAGTTGATTTCTTCAAACCAAGCTGCTTACCTATTGCAGATTCAGTCTTCCCAGCCTGGTGCAGGTCTACAATTGTTTCTGGTGTCCTTTGACAGCTCTTTGGTCTTGGCCATAGTGGAGTTTGGAGTGTGACTGTTTGAGGTTGTGGACAGGTGTCTTTTATACTGATAACAAGTTCAAACAGGTGCCATTAATACAGGTAATGAGTGGAGGACAGAGGAGCCTCTTAAAGAAGTAGTTACAGGTCTGTGAGAGCCAGTAATCTTGCTTGTTTGTAGGTGACCAAATACTTATTTTCCACTATAATTTGCAAATAAATTCATTAAAAATCCTACAATGTGATTTTCTAGATTTGTTTCCCTAATTTTGTCTGTCATAGTTGAAGTGTACCTATGATGAAAATTACAGGCCTCTCTCATATTTTTGCATCACTGTTATGTTCCTATTGTTGGATAGCACTATGCTAACAGTACTTTGTGGATAGCATTATGCAAACAGTTCTATGTTCTTGTCCATGTTGTTGGATAGCATTATGCTAACAGTTCTATGTTTCTGTCTATATCTTGTGGATAGCATTATGCTAACAGTTCTATGTTTCTGTCTATATCTTTTGGATAGCATTTTGCTAACAGTTCTATGTTCTTGTCCATGTTGTTGGATAGCATTATGCTAACAGTTCTATGTTTCTGTCTATATCTTGTGGATAGCATTTTGCCAACAGTTCTATGTTCTTGTCCATGTTGTTGGATAGCATTATGCTAACAGTTCTATGTTTCTGTCTATATCTTGTGGATAGCATTATGCTAACAGTTCTATGTTTCTGTCTATATCTTGTGGATAGCATTATGCTAACAGTTCTATGTTTCTGTCTATATCCTGTGGATAGCATTTTGCTAACAGTTCTATGTTCTTGTCCATGTTGTTGGATAGCATTATGCTAACAGTTCTATGTTTCTGTCTATATCTTGTGGATAGCATTATGCTAACAGTTCTATGTTTCTGTCTATATCTTGTGGATAGCATTTTGCTAACAGTTCTATGTTCTTGTCCATGTTGTTGGATAGCATTATGCTAACAGTTCTATGTTTCTGTCTATATCTTGTGGATAGCATTATGCTAACAGTTCTATGTTTCTGTCTATATCTTGTGGATAGCATTTTGCTAACAGTTCTATGTTCTTGTCCATGTTGTTGGATAACATTTTGCTAACAGTTCTGTACCCTTTATTCCTTCTGCTCAGTCAGTTCCTCTTCTCCTTTGGAGAAATGGGAGGAAGTGAATCTTCACCCTGAAGGTGCCCTGAATGACAGCAGGAAGAGACGATACGAAAATAAGTGCACCTCACACCACTCCTCCAGTGAATTAATATGGTAAAGACATTTTTATAAGCCTGTAAAAGGCTTTATTTATTTATTATTTAACCTTTTATTTAGCTAGGCAAGTCAGTTAAGAACAAATTCTTATTTACATTGACGGCCTACCATGGCTATACTTTCCATCTCGTCCACTTTAAACGTCAAGCCTTAACGTGTTAGAAATAGAGTTCAATCAATTATGTGTTATAAGTTACAGGAAACAAAACATAAAAAATGAACTATTACTAGAAATATGAATAGTGGTTGTGAACAGATTATTTTATTATTTTGTTGTACAACTGTAGTGTTAGAGTATATTGTAGAAGTATACCTTTCCCTTCGATACCAGAAATGTTTACCCTTCTTTCTCCCCCAGGTCAGCAGAGTTTAAAACAAATTCATCTGTGAAAAACTCATTTGAAGTCAATAGCATTGATGACGAGGACCACATATCAGCACTAAAGGTCTACAGAACCTCCATTAACATGTATACTAATAGAAAAATATGTGATGTTATGGTATCTTCCTTGAAAATAACCATATACAGGTCAAGTTTCACCACAAAGTGTGAGGATGTATCGAAAGCAATTTTAAATGATATATTGGTGTCTCCATTGCCTTCTGGGATTATAAGTGTGACCCCTCACACAGTTAAAGGTGAGGGTGTTTTTGCTGATCTTGCATTTCTGTGTGTGTGTGCGTGTGTGTGTGTGTGTACGTACATATTTCTGTGTCCTACAGGACCCAGTACCCCGACAAGTGCGGCCCAGTCTCCGTCACCTCTTGGGCAGACATCATTCCCAGGAGGAGGAGTTTGTAAGGGCAAAGGCTGCTGTAGAGGTGAGAGATTAATACACACACACATAATCTAAGATACTTGTTTGCTGGAAGTAGTAGTTTGGTAATGGCTAAAACTTTAAAAACATCCTACACATCTGTTATCTACAAGTTTCCACATGCACAAGATACAACAGGTGTAAAACGGTACAGTGAAATACTTACCTTGAGAGCTCTTTCCCAACAGTCATAATATACGGTAGATATTAATAGGAAATAGAATAAAAAACTGAAAGCAAAAACAAAAGCCATACAATAACTACAATGAGAGTTAAAGAAACACGAGAACGAAAGTTTGTACACAGTCCAGGTCAGTGCCAGTACCTTATTCAATGTACCTTATTCAATGTACCTTATTCAATCTACTGGAGTGGTTGAGGTGGGTTTATACATAAAACGTGAGGATATACAGTAGTAGGATATACATGTAAACATGGCTGAAAAGAGACTGGTAGTAGGATATACATGTAAACATGGCTGAAAAGAGACTGGTAGTAGGATATACATGTAAACATGGCTGAAAAGAGACTGGTAGTAGGATATACATGTAAACATGGCTGAAAAGAGACTGGTAGTAGGATATACATGTAAACATGGCTGAAAAGAGACTGGTAGTAGGATATACATGTAAACATGGCTGAAAAGAGACTGGTAGTAGGATATACATGTAAACATGGCTGAAAAGAGACTGGTAGTAGGATATACATGTAAACATGGCTGAAAAGAGACTGGTAGTAGGATATACATGTAAACATGGCTGAAAAGAGACTGGTAGTAGGATATACATGTAAACATGGCTGAAAAGAGACTGGTAGTAGGATATACATGTAAACATGGCTGAAAAGAGACTGGTAGTAGGATATACATGTAAACATGGCTGAAAAGAGACTGGTAGTAGGATATACATGTAAACATGGCTGAAAAGAGACTGGTAGTAGGATATACATGTAAACATGGCTGAAAAGAGACTGGTAGTAGGATATACATGTAAACATGGCTGAAAAGAGACTGGTAGTAGGATATACATGTAAACATGGCTGAAAAGAGACTGGTAGTAGGATATACATGTAAACATGGCTGAAAAGAGACTGGTAGTAGGATATACATGTAAACATGGCTGAAAAGAGACTGGTAGTAGGATATGCATGTAAACATGGCTGAAAAGAGACTGGTAGTAGGATATACATGTAAACATGGCTGAAAAGAGACTGGTAGTAGGATATACATGTAAACATGGCTGAAAAGAGACTGGTAGTAGGATATACATGTAAACATGGCTGAAAAGAGACTGGTAGTAGGATATACATGTAAACATGGCTGAAAAGAGACTGGTAGTAGGATATGCATGTAAACATGGCTGAAAAGAGACTGGTAGTAGGATATACATGTAAACATGGCTGAAAAGAGACTGGTAGTAGGATATACATGTAAACATGGCTGAAAAGAGACTGGTAGTAGGATATACATGTAAACATGGCTGAAAAGAGACTGGTAGTAGGATATACATGTAAACATGGCTGAAAAGAGACTGGTAGTAGGATATACATGTAAACATGGCTGAAAAGAGACTGGTAGTAGGATATACATGTAAACATGGCTGAAAAGAGACTGGTAGCAGGAATATATAAATGCGTATGGTAATATGTGACCGACCGCCTCGATTCGTTCTTATGGTTGCTCGACTAAAGGTTTTGAGATTATGCTGCGGGGTTTAGAGGTCATTTGTGGTTTGGTACGGTACCATGCATCACTGCTTCATTTCTGAAGCCCAGCGCAAGGGGAGTTAGAACACTTATTATGATTTTGGGTCCCAAGGCGTTACTGTGTCTCTGACAATGAATGAGTGACATAAACCAAATAGAAACTGATAATTGTGCACGACTCTTCAAAATGTAATTTCAATTAACTGAATGATGAGGATGAAGGTGATTGAATTGAGAACAATAGTGTGCAAATTTATTTTGTCCCCCCACATCAAATGCGATGTGGGGGGACAAAACGCAGGTTGAAATATCAAAACAGCTTGCTGTTGCGTATTTTGAGTAGAGCAGACATTTACATATATTTTTGTTAGCTGCATGTGTGACAACTCCACCAGTCCTATTTATGAAAATAATTTACTAAGATTATGTCGTTATATTTGGTGTAATATGTTATTTTCTGGTGGAATAAACTGAAATTGCAACCAACTTTCAAAGACTTAGCGATATTTTGAAATTATTTCATTTTCAAATTTTCAAAGTGAGAGGTTGAAATCTGAATAAAGGAGAAAATGACATTCTTGAAGATGGGGTGGGCCATTCTTACTAATCTGCTAGAGAACCAGTTCGGATTTAAGTAAACTCAGCAAAAAATAAACGTCCTCTCACTGTCAACTGTGTTTATTTTCAGCAAACGTGTAAGTATTTGTATGAACATAAGATTCAACAACTGAGACAAACTGAACAAGTTCCACAGACATGTGACTAACAGAAATGGAATAATGTGTCCCCGAAGAAAGGGGGGTGTCAAAATCAAAAGTAACAGTCAGTATCTGGTGTGGCCACCAGCTGCATTAAGTACTGCAGTGCATCTCCTCCTCATGGACTGCACCAGATTTGCCAGTTCTTGCTGTGAGATGTTACCCCACACTTCCACCAAGGCACCTGCACGCTCCCAGACATTTTGGGGGAATGGCCCTAACCCTCACTCTCCGATCCAACAAGTCCCAGACTTGCTCAATGAGATTGAGATATGGGTTCTTCGCTGGCCATGGCGGAACACTGACATTCCTGTCATGCAGGAAATCACGCACAGAACGAGCAGTATGGCGAGTGGCATTGTCATAATCAAGGGTCATGTCAGGATGAGCCTGCAGGAAGGGTATCACATGAGGGAGGAGGAGGTCTTCCCTGTAATGCACAGCGTTGAGAATGCCTGCAAGCTCAGTCCGATGATGCTGTGACACACCGCCCCAGGCCATCCACCTCCAAATCGATCCTGCTCCAGAGTACAGGCCTCGGTGTCACGCTCATTCCTTTGACGATAAACGCGAATCCTGGTGAGACAAAACCGTGACTCGTCAGTGATGAGCCAGTCCTGTCTGGTCCCGCAACGGTGGGTTTGTGCCCATTGGCAACGTTGTTGCCGGCGATGTCTGGGGAGGACCTGCCTTACAACAGGCCTACAAGCCCTCAGTCCAGCCTCTCTCAGCCTATTGCGGACAGTGTGAGCACTGATGGAGGGATTGTGCGTTCCTGGTGTAACTTGGGCAGGTGTTGTTACACGTGGTCTGCCACTGCAAGGATGATCAACTGTCCGTCCTGTCTCCCTGTAACCCTGTCTTAGGCGTCTCTCATTACGGACATTGCAATTTATTGCCCTGGCCACATCTGCAGTCATCATGCCTCCTGTCTAAGGCACGTTCACGCAGATGAGCAGGGACGCTGGGCATCTTTCTTCTGGTGTTTTTCAGAGTCAGTAGAAAGGCCTCTTTTATGTCCTAAGTTTTCATAACCGTGACCTTAATTGCCTACCGTCTGTAAGCTGTTAGTGTCTTAACGACCGTTCCACAGGCGCCTGTGTCACATCTGCTCCTGCAACGCCCTCTAATGCTCATCCTGTGTCTCCTTGACCTGCCGCCACTCCCCCAGTACTCTCTCCCTCTCTCTGTGTGTGATTGTGTCGGCGGAAACACGTGTGCTGGAGTCAGAGCAGATCCACACCAGCTGCAACCTGTTCCATAATCAAGACCTTTGCAAATACTCAGTCCTGCCACTTCCACACTGCCAGATCGTAATCTATGCTCAGTCAGTCTACGTTCCTAGCCGGTTGTTACTATTCAGACCCTGTTATCCGTTTGTTCCTGTTTTCCTCTCCGCTACAGTTCTGCCCGCTCTGACTCTGGTCCCTGTCTCCAGTCCACGTCTCGTCATCCTGCTACTCCGTCCTAGATTCCCACTCTGCTACTCCCTTGATTCCCCTCCGGACCGACTTACCCTGTTTCAACCCCTCTCGCTCCAGCCTCAGCCTCCGGACCTGCTTACCCTGTCTCAACCCCTCTCACTCCAGCCTCAGCCTCCGGACCTACTTACCCTGTATCAACCCCTCTCGCTCCAGCCTCAGCCTCCGGACCTGCTTACCCTGTCTCAACCCCTCTCGCTCCAGCCTCAGTTTCCAGAAACCCGGCCGAGCTTCCCTTGACCTGCACTCCCCCTGTGTCTCAAAAAATACCTCATGCCAGTCTCCTCGTCTGAGTCTGCTCTTGGGTTCCCCTGTTCCACTCCTCGTAACAGCATGTTCATTAATTGTTTATTGTTCATTGAACAAGCATGGGAAACAGTCTTTAAACCCTTTACAATGAAGATCTATGAAGTCATTTGGATTTTTACAAATGATCAATGATTTTGAACCTAAGTCTGGTGAATGTAATGTATGCCTCTCGTCCCCTTTCCATCTGTATGGAAAATTGTTACTTGATCCTATGCAAATAAAAAGGCCAAAGCTGATAAAAAAAGTCACATACAGTATATGAGTTTTTACTGGCATTATCTGACAATTCTCTATATATCTATCTATAGCTCTTGCAACAGCCAATAGCTGGACATGTTATGGAGGTTTGGGTATCGGAGCTGAAACAAAGCACACGATGCATGTCATCAAAATATTCGATTACTCCGTTGAGCCCTCATTCTTCTCCACCTCACCTTCCTCCTAACCTTCTCCCCTTTCCGCCCTTGTGTCTCCCCTTTCAGTTTAACCGGGGCATGATATCAGTTCTGCCATATGCCATATGTACAGTTCTGTAAATATGCTGACCTCTTTGTTTGCTGTCAAACTGATATGTTACTGCAGGTGTTGTTTTCCAATGGTGAAGTTCAATTGTGAATGAAGTTGTCTTTATTTGTCTCACAATGCATTGTAAAGTTAGTTCATTTGACCAGGGAATAATATCCCCTCATATTAATGTCCCAGGTGTGTGTGTTCACCTGTGCATCCATGTGTGTGTGCATCTGTGTCTGTATGCATCCCATTTCGTTAACAACTATTGACCCATCATTTTCAAATCTGGACCTCGAAGCCAGTTCCACTGCTTTTTTTTCTTGATCCGTGTGCTATTCCTGTGCGCCACCATTCGCTTCAAGTTCAGTCATCAGTCGGGTAAGAAAGAGGATAAGAAATTCAGACAATAGCGAGCCCACTTTCCCTACTATTGGCTAAATCACCAATTGTACTGCAACTGATATAAGCTGTATTTATGCTGCATTAAACAGCACTATTCTTGACACGTGTCATTTAAATTTAGGTGATCAAACACGTGAATAGTGAATATCATCGTACTGAAAAAGATAACCATATTCCCAGAGGTATTGTCAGTAATAATCTTGCGACCATAAAGTTCAATTCCACTGTTAGCCCATTTGGGGAGCCCACTGTGGTAAGCTCATCCAGTGCTCATACTTTAAATGCCATAAATATGGATACCCCACTGTTTTAAACCGTGTAGGAGGCTTGAGCTGTTGCATATCAACGTGCAAAGTTTGTCAAAGATTCAACCTTCTTGATATCTGAAAGCATGACATGAGCCCGGATATTTTCATTCTCTTGGAGACTTGTCTAAATGGCTCGATCCCGGATAAGGACCATGACATTGCTGATTACAACGTCTACAAACTTGTTTTTGCATGGTTTCGCGACACGGTTAGCTTTTAACAGCTAGGGCCGCTATTTCTTGTGCCGGAATCCCGCTTAAGACCGGTTGAAGCCTGCTTGACAGACAGGTTGAAGCCTGCTTGATGGAGACGCTAAGCTGCTAGCCATCATACTAACAAAGATGAGTTTTGCAATGGAGCCCTCTGTCTGGAGAAATAAATGAACGGTTCCATCACTATCTACTACGCTTTGTTTCGGGACAAACCGGATCATTCTGACCTCCAATGCGGCGATTGTTTACTTGCCGAGGATTATAGACTTGAGGTGGCTTCTTTGATCACGCTGGTCGCCAGCCTACGTAAGAAACTGGGGAAAACGCGGAGTGGATTGTTACATTTTCTACGCCAGTGGCAGGATGGCGTTTGCTCTCGCCAGTGTTGCCCGGACCTCCCTCATCTGATGGCAGAATGGAAGTAGCACAGTAAAAGGAGCAAGGCAATCAAAGATGGTCACATGTTACAAGCCAGGAAGCTGAAGACAACTGCCTCTTGCAAAGCAGTCTACACTCCCAACGAGGGGCCCAAGCGGATACAAACAACGAATAGTTTCGCCGTCCTGAAACCTGATCTTCCTGCACTTTCCTAGCTGGAGATGCCTGTGCCTGGGGCCACATTGCCTACTACTACAGCAGAACGTTCTCCACGGCGTCTCCAGACTCTGTTACGTGCTCAGTGTGAACCTGATTTCATCTGCGAAGAGCACAGGACGCCAGTGGCGAATTTGCCGATCTTGGTGTTCTCTGGTAAATGCCAACGTCCTGCACGGTGTTGGGCTGTAAGCACAACCCCCACCTGTGGACGTCGGGCCCTCATACCACCCTCATGGAGTCTGTTTCTGACCGTTTGAGCAGACACATGCACATTTGTGGCCTGCTGGAGGTCATTTTGCAGGGCTCTGGCAGTGCTCCTCCTGCTCCTCCTTGCACAAAGGCGGAGGTAGCGGTCCTGCTGCTGGGTTGTTTCCCTCCTACGGCCTCCTCCACGTCTCCTGATGTACTGGCCTGTCTCCTGGTAGCGCCTCCATGCTCTGGACACTACGCTGACAGACACAGCAAACCTTCTTGCCACAACTCACATTGATGTGCCATCCTGGATGAGCTGCACTACCTGAGCCACTTGTGTGGGTTGTAGACTCCGTCTCATGCTACCACTAGAGTGAAAGCACCGCCAGCATTCAAAAGTGACCAAAACATCAGCCAGGAAGCACAGGAACTGAGAAGTGGCCTGTGGTCACCACCTGCAGAACCACTCCTTTAGTGTGGGTGACTTGCTAATTGCCTATAATTTCCACCTGTTGTCTATTCCATTTGCACAACAGCATGTGAAATGTATTGTCAATCAGTGTTGCTTCCTAAGTGGACAGTTTGATTTCACAGAAGTGTGATTGACTTGGAGTTACATTGTGTTGTTTAAGTGTTCCCTTCATTTTTTTGAGCAGTGTATATTGTCCTGTTAATAATATATTTTTTGGAGAATAGCCAACGGCTTTTATATAATTCTAAATTAATAATAATAATCGCTTTGTATAAAAAAATATAAATATTTTGGATATTATTTCATTTTTCAAATAACGTAAAAGGAGCAAGAAAAAGGCCATTCTTGAACATGGAGACATTGTTACTAAGTTGTAAATAAAGCCAGTTTTTTAAATTTATTATTATTTATTTCTGTTTTTAGAGGAAGAGAAACCAAAACCTACAGTCATCTCATGGGTCTCCCAGTTGAGGTCAGCACAGGTATTGAACCAGCATCTGTAGCAACACAGCTTGCACTGATATGTAGACCATTGCACCACTCAGGTGCTGTATAATGTGACCGGTCGGGAGTGGGCTACACTACTACAGTAAGAGCAAAATAACCCTATCAAAATAAAATTGTAAAAACCTCAGTGTAACAACAGTTTTAGTAAGTAATACTGAAGTTGTACACAATGATCAGTTTCTATTTAGGTTTATGTCGCCCATTCATTGTCAGTTAGAGAAACAGTAGGACCCAAAAGCATAATCAGTGCTCTAACTGTGCTCTAACTGTGCTCTAACTGTGCTCTAACTGTGCTCTAACAGTGCTCTAACTGTGCTCTAACTGTGCTCTAACTGTGCTCTAACTGTGCTCTAACAGTGCTCTAACTGTGCTCTAACAGTGCTCTAACTGTGCTCTAACTGTGCTCTAACTGTGCTCTAACTGTGCTCTAACAGTGCTCTAACAGTGCTCTAACAGTGCTCTAACTGTGCTCTAACTTTGTTGGTTCATTGTCCTGTTGAAAACAAGTGATAGTCCCACTAAGCAGATGGGATGCAGAATTCTATGGGAGCCATGCTGGTTAAGTGTGCCTTGAATTCTAATTAAATCACTGACAGTGTCACCAGCAATTCACCTCCTCCTCCATGCTTCACGGTGGGAACAACACATGCAAAGATCGTCCTACTCTGCATCTCACAAAGACACGGCTTTTGGCACCAAAATTCAAACATTTGGAACCATCAGACCAAAGGACAGATTTCCACCAGCCTAATGTCTATTGCTCCTGTTTCTTGGCCCAAGCAAGTGTCTTCTTCTTATTGGTGTCCTTTAGTAATGGTTTCTTTGCAGCAATTCAACCATTAAGGCCTTATTCACTCAGTCTCCTCTGAACAGTTGATATTGAGATGTGTCTGTTACTTGAACTCTGAATAATTTGTTTGGGCTGCAATCTGAGGTGCAGTTAACTCTAATGAAAGTATTCTCTGCAGAGGTAACTCTGGGTCCTCCTTTCCTGTGGCAGTCCTCATGAGAGCCAGTTTCATCATAGCGCTTCATGGTTTTTGCGACTGCACTTGAAGAAACTTTCAAAGTTCTTGAAATTTTACAGACTGACTGACCTTCATGTCCAAAAGTAATGATGGACTGTCATTTCTCTTTGTTTATTTGAGCATTTCTTGCCATAATATGGACTTGGTCTTTTACCAAATATGGCTATATTCTGTATACCACCCCTACCTTGTCACAACACATCTGATTGGCTCAAACGCATTAAGAAGGAAAAAATTCCACAATTAAAAGTTTAACAAGTAATTGATATGCATACCCAATGAAGCTGGTTGATAGAATGCCAAGCGTGTGCAAAGCTGTCATCAAGGGAAAGGGTGGCTACTTTGGAGAATCTCAAATATAAAAAAACACTTTTGGTTACCACATGATATGTTATTTATAGTTTGATTTCCACTATTATTCTACAATGTAGCAAATAGTAAAGATAAAGAAAAACCCCTGAATGTGTAGGTGTGTCCAAACTTTTGACTGGTACTGTATGTGAAATAATCTCTTTTTTTTACCTTTATTTAACCAAGTCAGTTAAGAACACATTCTTATTTTCAATGACGGCCTGGGAACAGTGGGTTAACTGCCTGTTCAGGGGCAGAACGACAGATTTGTACCTTGTCAGCTCGGGGTTTGAACTCGCAACCTTCCGGTTACTAGTCCAACGCTCTAACCACTAGGCTACGCTGCCGCCCCGTGTGGCGTCATGTTATCTAAATATCACTATCCCCATATTATTATTATTGAGAATTGACAATTGAGAAATAGATACACCTCCTCAATCAAGAACTCTAAATCATGCTACTTTCTATCTCATATTCTGATGGTGTCCCGTCTAAATTTTGGAAAAAAAAGTTAATGCACTCAAGCGCGGAAATTAATCTCTCCCTGCCTAAGAAAGCTGTGGATCTAACATATTTACTGAGAAACATTTGATAAGTGATTATTTCAATCAATGTGTTATCTCCGCAGGACTTTTATTTGAAAGAAATGGTGGTTTAATTTACCCTGATCAGTCAATCGACTGCTTTTCCCTCTCCCAGCCTCTAGTTGGCATGATGGAAGATCCATCAACTTCTGGTGCTAATTTGCTTGATCCTCTCTTGTTGCAGCATTCTGCTCCTCTAATTGTAGAATGATTGACACGTTTTAAACCTGAGAATTATATCGGGTGCTATCCCTAGGGTCTGGAAGGCTGCCCATGTGCTTCCTCTCCATAAAGGTAGCGACCGCTCTGACATTAATAATTATCACCCCATCTCTAAACTCTTTCCCATTGAAAAATGTTAAATCTTTAATCAACACAGCGTAGATATTTTCCAGTGTCCATCAGTCTGATTTCAGGCCAGTACCTTATCTGCTTTTTCTTTGGTGATGTGGTCCTTCTGTAGCTCAGTTGGTAGAGCATGGGGCTTGTAACGCCAGGGTAGTGGGTTCGATTCCCGGGACCACCCATACGTAGAATGTATGCACACATGACTGTAAGTCGCTTTGGATAAAAGCGTCTGCTAAATGGCATATATTATTATTATTATTATTATAAAGTAGTTGATGTGTGCTTAGTTTACCTGAGTTTGCATTTTGAGAGATCTGATTGGACTAGGCTAAATCAATCAAATTGCTTGGGCAAAAGGCAGCGTCGTGCTGCCCTTCTTATAGGTGGAAAGCTTTCGACACTTGACCTGTCACCATTATTCATTTATCGACTGTCTGAAAATTGGCCTGGGTTAGGCAGCCTGCATTTGGTTTGAAAACTACCTGTTACGGTTCTTTCTCCTCTTCCTCTGAAGAGGAGGTGTAGCAGGGATTGGACCAAAATGCAGCGTGGTTATTTGTTAAATCTTTAATAAAGATGAAAACACAAACAGTATACAAAAACAATAACTGTGAAAACACCTAAACAGCCTATCTGGTGCAAACAAACACAGAGACAGGAACAATCACCCACGAAACACTCAAAGAATATGGCTGCCTAAATATGGTTCCCAATCAGAGACAACGATAAACACCTGCCTCTGATTGAGAACCACTTCAGGCAACCATAGACTTTTCTAGACAACCTCACTATACCACACTCCCAATACCTACAAAAACCCCAAGACAAAACACACCACAGAATTAACCCATGTCACACCCTGGCCTGACCAAAATAATAAAGAAAACACAAAATACTAAGACCAGGGCGTGACAGACAGGACACAATGTTTTTCTTCTGATGGTGTTAAGTCAGGGTTCCTTGAGAGGAATAGGATGCCTTTCATTAAATAGCAGAAAACAAATAATTCAGTCAACATTCATGCTGGTTATGGTTAATGGTGATATCGTCTATATGAATGCAGCTGCCACTGTGCTTAAACCAGTGGACAAAGTTTATCGTAACGTACTACACTTTATTACGGGTGACAGGTTCAGTGCACATCATTGCTTTCCGTATCAGAAAGTAGACTGGCCCTCTTTGAAGTCTTGTAGATTGATGCATTGCACTCTTTTTGTTTATGAAGCCCTTGTTGCATAGACTTCCGTCTTCCTTCGTTGGGAACCTGCAGACATACGAGCTACCAGGCTCAGCCTCAGGGACGGTTTACTCTGGAGATCCCTTCGATCTCCACTGAGTTAGGTAAATCTGCTTTTAGGTTGTTTTTTTTTACACCTTACTTATGGAATAATCTCCAAAACTCTAAAATTGGAATAATTGGTGACACGGGCAATTCAGATGGCTGATTGAGGACCCTGAATGAATTTGTTAAATGTGCTTATTTCGCTTTTCGTATATTGATGTGTCTGTTTTGATACAGGGCTCATCTGTACAATAGACCTTGATCTCAGCAGACTCTCTGTCCAAAAAAAAGGTTACTTAAAGAAAAAATGTCATCTGAACATTTGTCAATGTTTTTGTTTCTTCTGTTCTGAAAGAAAATGGCTTCTTTCCAAATATAGCGTATCTATCTATCGAGGCTAATTTGAACTGACAAGACCCACATTTAGCAGCGGGAGAAATATGCTTCAGTAAATGGGTGAAATTATGGATTTTGTTCAAATCGCAGCGTGTTGTCTTGGACAGAGGCCAGTGGGGGCATGCAAATTGAGTAAGCAAACACAAGCAACAAAACACGCAATTGGATTCAATTTTTTCAGGGTCTGAATACTTTTATTTTTAATACATTTGTAAACATTTTTAAGTACCTGTTTTCGCTTTGTCATTCTGGGGTATTGTGTGTAGATTGATTTAAGAAAAAAATATTTTAATCCATTTTAGAATAAGGCTGTAACATATCAAAATTTGGATAAAGTGAAGGGGTCTGAAGACTTTCCGAATGCACTTGCTTGGTCCTTGCAAGTTTGTGGATATTAGGGCTGACCCCATTTGGCCAACAGGTCAATTGTTTGCTGAAAAGGCTTTTGGTTGACAGATTATTTTTGTTGAGCGGCCCATGAGACACCTGTCTGATTCGTGCCTGTCTCAGTGGATTAATCCATTGCGGAGGCTGCGGGAATGTCGCAGTCCATCACTCTAAGATAGGCATCTGAAACATAAGGCACACGCGAGGGTATTTGTCTTGGCACGCCAAGCAATTTCATCATATAAAAAAAATATGTGAAATTGCATGGGTTTTTCCAAAAAGCTTTTGCTTTTGGACATGACACCATTTATTAAGTTTTCCTTAGACCTACAGTATAGTGTGTGAAGATAATTATTTAAAATTTGACTGTACGCTTGTTTATTCCATGTGTAACTCTGTGTTGTTGTTTGTGTCGCACTGCTTTTCTTTATCTTGGCCAGGTCGCAGTTGTAAATGAGAACTTGTTCTCAACTGGCCAACCTGGTTAAATAAAGGTGTTCTCAACTAGCCTACCTGGTTAAATAAAGGTGTGCTCAACTAGCCTACCTGGTTAAATAAAGGTGTTCTCAACTAGCCTACCTGGTTAAATAAAGGTGTTCTCAACTAGCCTACCTGGTTAAATAAAGGTGTTCTCAACTAGCCTACCTGGTTAAATAAAGGTGTTCTCAACTAGCCTACCTGGTTAAATAAAGGTGTTCTCAACTAGCCTACCTGGTTAAATAAAGGTGTGCTCAACTAGCCTACCTGGTTAAATAAAGGTGTTCTCAACTAGCCTACCTGGTTAAATAAAGGTGTTCTCAACTAGCCTACCTGGTTAAATAAAGGTGTTCTCAACTAGCCTACCTGGTTAAATAAAGGTGTTCTCAACTAGCCTACCTGGTTAAATAAAGGTGTTCTCAACTAGCCTACCTGGTTAAATAAAGGTGTTCTCAACTAGCCTACCTGGTTAAATAAAGGTGTTCTCAACTAGCCTACCTGGTTAAATAAAGGTGTTCTCAACTAGCCTACCTGGTTAAATAAAGGTGTTCTCAACTAGCCTACCTGGTTAAATAAAGGTGTTCTCAACTAGCCTACCTGGTTAAATAAAGGTGTTCTCAACTAGCCTACCTGGTTAAATAAAGGTGTTCTCAACTAGCCTACCTGGTTAAATAAGGGTGAAATAAAACATTTCAAATGTTGAGTCAAGAAGAAGGGAATGTGGCTAAGATCCACAAGGCACGTCTCTCTCCAGAATGCGATCTGTCCTGCCAATTTGTGCACGTTCATTGTTTCATGCCTTAATTGTGTGAATATTTTCCTTTGATTGTTGTCTATCAATTCCCCATTTACGTACACTATATATACAAAAGTATGTGGACACCCCTTCAAATGAATGGATCGAGCCCTGCAATCTTCATAGTTTGTTAAGTGGAATGTCTAAGCGCAACAACGGCTCAACCATAACATGGTAGGCCACACAAGCTCACAGAACTGGATAGCCAAGTGCTGAAGCTTGTAGCTTGGTAGTGAGTGTTGCAACAAATCGTCTGTCCTCGGTCGCAACACTCACTACTAAGTTCCAAATTGCCTCTGGAAGCAAAGTCAGCACAAGAACTGTTCGTTGGGAGCTTCATGAAATGAATTTCCATGGCACACAAGCCCAACATCATCATGCTCAATGCCAAGCGTCGGCTGAAGTGGTGTAAAGCTCGCCGCCATTGGACTCTGGAGCTGTGGAAAGATGTTTTCCGGAGGGATGAATCACACTTCACCATCTGGAAGTCTGACGGATGAGTCCCTGCAGCAATGTTCCAACATCTAGTGGAAAGCCTTCCGAGAAGACTGGAGGCTGTTATAGCAGGAAAGGGGTGACCAACTACATATTAATACCTATGATTTTGGAATGAGATGTTTGACGACCAGGTGTCCACATACTTTTGGTCATGTAGTGTATATCGCCAATAGTACATTTACCATAAATCCCCATAATTTCTAATCTACAATGTTTCTTTGGTTTCGGTAATTTCTGTCAATAGATTCAATAGGCTATATTATTTCTACAGTCGTTTACTGTTCTCAATATTGGAGTGGACACATTGTTTGCAGAGCTCACAACCTATGCTACACCTGTAAGACACGTTTTGGTTTATTTAATTGACTCGTTTTGTCAATTTATTCATTGTCTTTTGTTTGGAGCGCTCCTGACAATGTTGAGTCAGGACGCACACCTGATTGTGCATAGAGGTAAGCATAGGCTACCTATCCTGTGCGTCAATGTGGCCATTTGGGAATGTCGGATAGTATTTCTGAACTTCTTAACTCACCACCACGAATGAAAAGTAATTGTGTCTTCACCTTAAACAGCAAGTAAAGTCTGTTTTTACATCTATTGAGAATGACAATAGTTCCTCAATGTATTAAGAAATCTTTCCAGCTCTCTCCCTTTCGATAACCACCGAGCCTCTGGGTGAAAGGGAAAAATGTCAATCCCTCATCCAGTGGGCCGGACCCAGTTGATAGTTGATACAATATGTTAAGTTCGTTGTAGACAGGCGGTGTAGAGAGATGATGCGATTCAAAGAACATGAACAAACTGCCATGCGTAGCCAATGTGATTTATAGGACATTTATTTTTATTGGGGTATTTTCTACCTAAAATTATTTTTATTTGTCGGTTTTCTTTTACGTAGTTGGCAATACAAGTTACTACAGGCCTCTCTCTGTGTTCTGCTAATGGCTCACGGTTTAGGCTATCATACAACGTGTTCATTTGGCAGAGGCAAGTGCTCTTGCATTAGATTGATTTGTATAATTTCGATTTTGACTTGTCGAAAGAACAGACGACCCTCTGTCAACCAAGATATTACTTTGGGTCGGGGACAGCCAATAATGGTTAGAATGGATATAGCTCATTGAAGATTTGGAAGAGAATTGTATGTAAAGCCAATGACCCAATCCTAAACAATTCCATTGTTTTTACCTCTCTTTTTTGTATTGTCACAAACACCAAAGGCTATGTGGAGTTTATACCATATTGCTTACACTAGAGTTGACTTCAATATGAACGAAACGGAAGAAAACAGACCAATAATGAGCGAAACGGGGATATCAGTTTGCTACAGTGTGCTCTAATGAACATGACCCGGTAGTATCTAGCTCCCATTAAATCCCTTAAGGGTGTCACCAAGGGCCATGGGAATGGGATATGTCCAGTGGATGATTGTGGGATTGGGCCATTACGAAGCAGAAATCAATTCCAACACCTCTTTCTCTTCTGTTCTCATCAGTCGGACACAGAGTTCTGGGATAAGATGCAGGCAGAATGGGAGGAACTGGCTCGCAGGAATTGGCTCGAGGAAGAAAATGAAGGCCCGATACCACCCAGCAGCTCTCCAATTGAGAAGGTAAACACCCCAAACACCTCATTCTTTCCTCAACACTAATACTAATCTGGAAAAATCTCCCATTAGAGTTTCCTATATCATTTACCTAAACTTTTCCACCAATCCCAGAATTTATTCACAAAATGTCTATCCATTCAAAGAGATGCAATTACTGACCATAATCCCTGATACTAATCCCTGATATTACCCCCCAAAATAACCTTTTAAAACCACAAGCGATGGTACAAAACACCATCCCTTCCTCAAAGCTATCTAATCCAATATTTTACATGGAGAAAAACAGTAATATCGATGTAATCACCAAACCTTTTGAATCCATCTTCAACCTATCACTTAACCTAGGAATCTCACAACGGCACTCATTAGTGATAGGTAGTGTAGAGCGAACATGAGAAAGTGATGTGTTGTTTCAAATGACAGACCACTGATGGTTGATACTTAATCTAGAATCAACTCCCTCTATTGTCTCAATTGGAACAGGTTGTTGCTCAAATGTTGAGAGATCACAATAATGAGGGGAGAAAAAAAGGAGAGGGAGGAAGAGAGACAGACAGGGGATTTGGAAAGGGGCAGTAGTGGATTAGTAAACAACTGTCCCCCATTGGTTGAAGTCTTATTAATAACATACATTTTACTTGTTATTTTCTTTGCAGTCGATATGTTTCCTCCTGGAATGATTATTATTTTGAATCTGAAAGGTTGTGTTTCACATTCACTCAGCAAAATTATTATTATTTATATTTATTATTAAAAATAATGCTGCAGTTGTCACTCCAGTTGATATGTAATGATAACTACCCACCATAACACATAATGCCCCGACCATATTCTGCCAGAATATATATGACAATAAACATAGCGGTATGTTAAATCAACATCCATTCCCCAAAATGAAGAAAATCTGTTTATATTGCGTTATTACGTTATGTTATTACTTGCATCATAATTCAATTTTTGTCTCGGTTATTCACCCTCCATGGTAAAGACATATTTCAGAGCCTTTGTTCTTGAATTCTTATCTAAACACATGGCTGCTGTCAACAGCATCATACAAGGATCTAATTTTCTATAAATACATTTCAAATACCCCAAACAGACCTGGGTTTAAATACATAAAGTATTTAAAGATTTGTATTTCAAAAATGCTATTTTCTGTGTTTTGAGTTTTTTTTAAATGCATGTCAATACTTTACTACGCGTAATTTCAAAGGAACTTTGTCTAAATACTTACCACAAATTGTATTTCAGTTATTTTAAGTATTTCAACCCAGGTCTGGTAAATACTCTTTTGTTTCTATAATGGGTAAAGACTTACTTTGACTACATATCATAACGCATTTATTACACATCTATAAGCATTTTATGTACGTGTTATAACAGGTCCAAACCACATTGTGTATCCATAGGACATCTGTAGCCTAGTGGTTAGAGCGTTGGACTAGTAACCGGAAGGTTGTGAGTTCAAACCCCCAGAGCTGACAAGGTACAAATCCCCTGAACAGGCAGTTAACCCACAGGCCGTCATTGAAAATAAGAATGAAAATAAGAATGTGTCTTAACTGACTTGCCTGGTAAAGGTAAAATTAAAAAATTAAAATCACAATTAAGGTGATCAAACTGGTCTTTAATGCACACATGAAGGGTCTATGTATGTAGTCATCCATTTTCCCATTTATAGCTAAGCACTTCGTGGCAATTAACTGAGCAGTTTGCCACTCTGATCTATAAAACCAACATTAAAGGTCTATGTATGAATTATATGCAGTCAATATACTGTCATTTCTATTTTCTCATTCATAAACATGCCTCACTTATCAAAAAGAATACGGACACAACACAAAATGTTAAAAGGATACTTCAGCATTTTTGCGATGAAGTCCTTTATCTACTTCCCCAGAGTCAGATGAACTCATGGATACCATGCATCCAGGAAGTTAGAGACAGAGTTTTTCTAGTGATAGAGCGGTGACTGAAAGTCTATGCTCTCTACCGGCACACTAACGCTAGTTAGCAACTTCCTTCAAACAGAGATACAATTTGTATCATCTGACTCAAAATCCAGAAGTATCCCTTTTTAAGGGAAATATTTTATTTAAATTTTCCAGATGTAACACAGAAACAATTGCTGAAGAATCCTACTATTGACATTTTTCATTTAGACTTTTCTTGAATAGATTCAAAGCGTTCAAATCAAGTTCCACATTTCAGACTCATAGCAATAACTGTGAGTAAAAACGTACTAACACAGGGCGGTAAAAGCTAGCTTGCATTTCCACCTTAATTAAAGGGTCCGCATGGTCAAGGATGTGGGTAGCTGCAGCCCAATATGGTGACTGGAGTATGGGCGAGTTTGTTAGGAGCAGCTACTCTTCCTGGAGTCCACATAAAATACAGTAATGGACAAGATAAGATATTTCATTAAAATAAGAGTTATATATAGGAAAGTCACCAAGAGACAACAAAAATACTATATGCACACTATTCATACATACATATTCATATTCTTATGTACAGTACTGTTAAATTAGATCTTTAGAAAGAGTGGTGGAGCTGTGATACAAGATGTTTTTATCTGTTTTTTAAAGCTAACCTTGCTTTTTTGCCTGAGTAACCTCTGGTGACAGAGCATTCCACGATGGCTCTATGCATAACTGAGCAATGAATTAAATATATTTATGATTTGGATGCCGTGAAGAAACCCAGCGAGTGTGTGTGTGTGTGTCGAAAGGAGTGGGTTTATGAAAAGCGAATCGGCTAATTGGGCTGTTTTTTTGCCACTCGAGACAGTTTTGCTGATTTTGCTGCACGGCAAATAGATAAGCGTGCCTGCCGAACTGAGGTGCTTCTCACTGGGCAGCTGTATCACAGCATCGCAGCCTACACAAGAAATAACTAATATTGATAATCATCTAGATGTCACCTTGATACATACATACAGTCTACTACTCAATTGGGAGGGCATGAATGGCAACAACACTGGGACACAGTGCTCTTCGTCCCGCTTGCCAAGCAGTACTGACTGGCAATGGATAAGAGCGTCTGCTAAATGACTTAAATGTAAATGTAAATGTGTGGGAAGTATAGCTGCCTAGTAGCCAATATCAGGGTGACAGTCACAGTAAGCAGACAACACATGCAAGAAACAGTACACCCATCATCAGTACTTTTAATAAAAAATAAATCATTGTCACTTTTATAACTGAAAATGTACAATTATTTCTGTAACAGTGAAATACGACTCAGACTCCTCCTCTGGCTTCAAAGCAAAGTCCAAACTCTCGCCGTCGTACGGTAGCTCAACGTATGATAGTTGCGTGTTAACTTAAAGGAACTGAAGGGGAAAAACTCAATTAAAACCGTCTAACCTATAGATAGTAGAGCGCTTGACACACCCACTCCTTTCCTCACGCCCACTACTTTCCTTTCAACACACCCACTTGCCCATACTCGGTCACCATATTGGGCTGCAGCTGCCCCCTTTCTCTCCTGACGTGAAGCTAATCAGGAGGATAATGTGAGAGGTCGGTGAAATATCACTTCCTGTTGACCTCTCGCTTTGACAAAGACATTTAGTTAACCTTTTTGTTCACCATTTCATGACTGACATTGTACGTTTGCACATTTAAACAATTTAAACAAAAATAGCTAATAAGAACCCTGGTGTCACGAACCTTGCCGAAGATGGTGCCTCTTCCTGTTCGGGCGGTGCTCGGCGGTCGTCGTCGCCGTCTATTAGCTACCATCGATTCCCTTTCCGTTTGTTTTGGGTTATTGGTTAATTGGGTACACCTGTTTTGTATTAGGGTTTGTTTGTAGGGTATTTAGGGCACTAGGCCCGCTGGGTATTTGTGCGGGCTTGTTTGTGTTACTCAGTGTTTGATGGTGTGAGTTATTCGTATATTTATTCTCCGGACTATTTTGTCCTGTTGTTTGGACTGGCAACTTATATACGCCCTGTGTGTTGGCGTGACTGTTTTGTTGCGCTGGGGAATACATTTGAAAGAAAGACTGAACCCTGCTCTCTGCGCCTGATTCCACCCACCACTCTAGTTGATCGTAACACCTGGGCTGTTAACCAGAAGTAATGTCATACTGACCTTTCACATTCTCCTCTGCTGTCGAAACCGTTATTTTATACCTCAATGGTCAAAATAAAATCAACTGGTTTCTGTCTCTTAATTTGTCCCATTTTAAAAAGGTTCATAATGTGCCAAAGTGGAATGGAAATTGTGAAATAAATGTTTAACGAGTATTATGACTATTAACGTGTTGACATTGTGCCAGGGGCTCAGCTAGCTAGCTACATTAGTGATAGCGCTGAAACCCCTAGAGGGCGTAGTTCTTCCTGATGTCGTATTACTGTTAGGTATGGACACAGTCAGCCCAGCGGTAATGCACGTCCCCCATGGACCGGCTCATACATAAGACATCCTCCATTCAATTTAAGCTCCGAAAGCAAGATGGTATTTTCTATGACTCACACATTACATTACATTTAAGTTGGTGCATTCACCTTATGCCATCCAGTGGAACAGCCACTTTACAATAGTGCATCTAAATCTTTCACACAGTGGAGGAACATACTGCCTGTGGCCTGGTGTGCACCAAGTGGCATGTTTCTACAATATTCATAACATACTGACACAATTACAATCTTTATAGAATAAAAATCTCATTTCGTCAATTACATGTGAAAAAAACATACTTAAGTGAACATTAGCAAGCCAGCAGCAGATGAGACAGAAAGTGAATTCTCTCCTCTTTCTCTCCCAGGTGTTATTCTATCACTGTCTAGGTTTAGGATATTTACTAGCTCATACCAGTGACAAACTTAGCTATGTTATCGACATTTGGCAGTATACAAACCAAATCTAGCTCACTTATGTTGCCAGCTAGAAAGAAAAAAACCACAAATTCATTCAAAAACGGAGAAAGAGAATAGCTAGCTATAGCAAGCTAATGTTAGCTTAGCTGCTGCTTCGTCAAGAAGAATCGATCCTAAGAGTAAGACAACATTTTTTTGATAAATAAACCCCCCCCAAAAAAAAAAAATCCACAATCCACCCCTCAAAAGAAAGCCTGGCTCCAGGGCTCCTCAGAAATTCCACCAGATCCGTGATTGAATCCATGGCCTGAAGCTTTGCAGTTCAGTTTAGCCTGCACTCAGCGGGCCGTATAGAAAACTCCCCTGCAGCCACAGAACGCCCAAATGATCTGCCATCAGTCCAGTGTAGGGAATATGTTCGAGATGCCCTAACCCGTAGCTGATTTCGGAATAACATTATGCTGGAGGGGTCTCGCCAACCCACGTGGATCCATCTGACAAGCCATCCATCCACAGTCCCTCAGTCGCAGCCAAAACTACTCTTTCCCATACGCTTGTACTATCTATAATATGACAGCACAAGCAGTTAGCTACCAACAACTGGCAGACATGTTTACATTTGGTTAGTTTGTGTTATTTAGATGGAAAACGTGAGCTAAATACGGTAGCTCTATAGTTACTCTTAGAAAAGAGTTCTTCAGCTGTCCCATAGGAGAACCCTTTTTGGTTAAAGGTTTCCATGTACTTGGAACCAAAAGTGTTCTACCTGCAACCAAAGAGATTGTCATAGGGTTCTCCTATGGGGACAGCCGAAGAACCCTTTAAAAGGTCCTTGACCTTTAGGTCTTTCCCTTACCCTGTTCACTTCCATGCTCACTGAAGCCCATAAAAATGCCTGTTCTCTGTTGATGCTGCTGGCTGTTTGAGATGTTTTAGAATAGGGGTGTGCCGATCTCATTGTATTCATAATCACATCCGTTTTTATCACACTTCATAGTCGTAATCGGATTCAGTCGTGATCAGACAAACCGGAAGTGTGCTGTAAATGCCTATACCACAAGTGCGCATTCACTCAGAGTGCATCTCAGAGTGCATTATGTTCCTTTTAAACGACCCTGACAGATGAAAATGCACATGATACTTACTTAGTTCTAGTCAATTATTAATGAAATAGGCTAATAAATAGTACTACTACTGCCTGCATTTATTCCAGGCACAGATTTAGATGAATGCCAGCTATATATTGTTGTACTTTTGAGAGGAGCAAAACATTTCTCTCCCGCAACTTATGCCAGCCAACATTATACAATACATTTTGAAAAAGTATGTACATTTGTCATTTTATTTTCTAATGATCTGTCGCGCGGTAAACATGCCTGGGTGAGAATAAATAATAATAGCAAGCAAGCTTGGGCTTGGATCAGGACGTAATGACAGACGTCGTCAGCAATGAAATAATTATACGGACAGACAACATAGGCTAAACAAGACAAGTACAGACTAAACAACGACAAGTAGACAGACAACATAGGCTAAACAACGACAAGTAGACAGACTAAACAACGACAAGTAGACAGACAACATAGACTAAACAACGACAAGTAGACAGACAACATAGACTAAACAGACAGACAACTAAACAACGACAAGTAGACAGACAACATAGACTAAACAACGACAAGTAGACAGACAACATAGGCCTACTAAACAAGACTAAGGCCTACTAAACAACGACAAGTAGACAGACAACATAGACTAAACAACGACAAGTAGACAGACAACATAGGCTAAACAAGACTAGACAGACAACATAGACTAAACAACGACAAGTAGACAGACAACATAGGCTAAACAACGACAAGTAGACAGACAACAGACTAAACAACGACAAGTAGACAGACAACATAGGCTAAACAACGACAAGTAGACAGACAACATAGGCTAAACAACGACAAGTAGACAGACAACATAGACTAAACAACGACAAGTAGACAGACAACATAGGCTAAACAACGACAAGTAGACAGACAACATAGGCTAAACAACGACAAGTAGACAGACAACATAGGCTAAACAACGACAAGTAGACAGACAACATAGACTAAACAACGACTAGAAGACAACATAGGCTAAACAACGACAAGTAGACAGACAACATAGACTAAACACGACAAGTAGACAGACAACATAGACTAAACAACGACAAGTAGACAGACAACATAGACTAAACAACGACAAGTAGACAGACAACATAGGCTAAACAGACAGACAACATAGGCTAAGACAAGTAGACAGACAACATAGGCTAAACAACGACAAGTAGACAGACAACATAGGCTAAACAACGACAAGTAGACAGACAACATAGACTAAACAACGACAAGTAGACAGACAACATAGGCCTACTAAAACGACAAGTAGACAGACAACAGACTAAACAAGACAGTAGACAGACAACATAGGACTAAACAACGACAAGTAGACAGACAACTAGACTAAACAACGACAAGTAGACAGACAACATAGACTAAACAACGACAAGTAGACAGACAACATAGGCCTACTAGACAGACAACATAGGCCTACTAAACAACGACAAGTAGACAGACAACATAGGCTAAACAACGACAAGTAGACAGACAACATAGATAGACTAAACTAAACAACGACAAGTAGACAGACAACATAGACTAAACAACGACAAGTAGACAGACAACAGACTAAACAACGACAAGTAGACAGACAACATAGGCTAAACAACGACAAGTAGACAGACGACATAGGTTAAACACGACAAGTAGACAGACAACATAGGCCTACTAAACAACGACAAGTAGACAGACAACAGACATGACAAGTAGACAGACAACATAGGCTAAACAACGACAAGTAGACAGACAACATAGGCTAAACAACGACAAGTAGACAGACAACATAGGCCTACTAAACAACGACAAGTAGACAGACAACATAGGCCCCATAGGCCTACTAAACAACGACAAGTAGACAGACAACATAGGCCTACTAAACAACGACAAGTAGACAGACAACATAGGCCTACTAAACAACGACAAGTAGACAGACAACATAGGCTAAACAACGACAAGTAGACAGACAACATAGGCTAAACAATGACAAGTAGACAGACAACATAGGCTAAACAACGACAAGTAGACAGACAACATAGGCTAAACAATGACAAGTAGACAGACAACAGGCTAAACAACCCACAAGTAGACAGACAACATAGGCTAAACAACGACAAGTAGACAGACAACATAGGCCTACTAAACAACGACAAGTAGACAGACAACAGACTAAACAATGACATAGACAACAGACTAAACAACGACAAGTAGACAGACAACATAGGCTAAACAACGACAAGTAGACAGACAACATAGGCTAAACAACGACAAGTAGACAGACAACATAGGCTAAACAACGACAAGTAGACAGACAACATAGGCTAAACAACGACAAGTAGACAGACAACATAGGCTAAACAACGACAAGTAGACAGACAACATAGGCTAAACAACGACAAGTAGACAGACAACATAGACTAAACAACGACAAGTAGACAGACAACATACTAAACAACGACAAGTAGACAGACAACATACTAAACAACGACAAGTAGACAGACAACATACTAAACAACGACAAGTAGACAGACAACATAGGCTAAACGACAAGTAGACACGACAAGTAGACAAGTAGACAGACAACATAGGCCTACTAAACAACGACAAGTAGACAGACAACATAGACTAAACAACGACAAGTAGACAGACAACATACTAAACAACGACAAGTAGACAGACAACATACTAAACAACGACAAGTAGACAGACAACATACTAAACAACGACAAGTAGACAGACAACATAGGCTAAACAACGACAAGTAGACAGACAACATAGGCTAAACAACGACAAGTAGACAGACAACATAGGCTAAACAACGACAAGTAGACAGACAACATAGGCTAAACAAACGACAAGTAGACAGACAACATAGGCTAAACAACGACAAGTAGACAGACAACATAGGCTAAACAACGACAAGTAGACAGACAACATAGGCCTACTAAACAACGACAAGTAGACAGACAACATAGGCCTACTAAACAATGACAAGTAGACAGACAACATAGGCCGGCTAAACAATGACAAGTAGACAGACAACATAGGCCTACTAAACAACGACAAGTAGACAGACAACATAGGCCTACTAAACAACGACAAGTAGACAGACAACATAGGCCTACTAAACAACGATAAGTAGACAGACAACATAGGCCTACTAAACAACGACAAGTAGACAGACAACATAGGCCTACTAAACAACGACAAGTAGACAGACAACAGGCTAAACAACGACAAGTAGACAGACAACATAGACTAAACAACGACAAGTAGACAGACAACATAGGCTAAACAATGACAAGTAGACAGACAACAGGCTAAACAATGACAAGTAGACAGACAACAGGCTAAACAACCCACAAGTAGACAGACAACATAGGCTAAACAACGACAAGTAGACAGACAACAGACTAAACAATGACAAGTAGACAGACAACAGACTAAACAACGCGACAAGTAGACAGACAACAGACTAAACAACGACAAGTAGACAGACAACAAAGACTAAACAACGACAAGTAGACAGACAACATAGACTAAACAACGACAAGTAGACAGACAACATAGGCTAAACAACGACAAGTAGACAGACAACATAGGCCGAATAAACAACGACAAGTAGACAGACAACATAGGCCTACTAAACAACGACAAGTAGACAGACAACATAGACTAAACAACGACAAGTAGACAGACAACTAGACTAAACAACGACAAGTAGACAGACAACATAGACTAAGCGGCGACAAGTGACAGACAACATAGGCTAAACGGCGACAAGTAGACAGGCGACATAGGTTAAACGACCGACGAAGTAGACAGACGACATAGGCCTACTAAACAACGACAAGTAGACAGACAACATAGACTAAACAACGACAAGTAGAGAGACAACATAGACTAAACAACGACAAGTAGACAGACAACAGACTAAACAACGACAAGTAGACAGACAACAGACTAAACAACGACAAGTAGACAGAAAACATAGACTAAACAACGACAAGTAGACAGACAACATAGACTAAACAACGACAAGTAGACAGACAACATAGGCTAAACAACGACAAGTAGACAGACAACATAGGCCTACTAAAAACAACGACAAGTAGACAGACAACATAGGCTAAACGACGACAAGTAGACAGACAACATAGACTAAACGACGACAAGTAGACAGACAACAGACTAAACAACGACAAGTAGACAGACAACATAGACTAAACGACGACAAAGTAGACAGAACAACATAGTGACCTACTAAACAACGACAAGTAGACAGACAACATAGGCCTACTAAACAACGACAAGTAGACGGACAACATAGGCTAAACGACGACAAGTAGACAGACAACATAGACTAAACGACGACAAGTAGACAGACAACATAGACTAAACAACGACAATGTAGACAGACAACATAGGCTAAACAACGACAAGTAGACAGACAACAGACTAAACAACGACATAGTAGACAGACAACAGACTAAACAACGACAAGTAGACAGACAACATAGGCTAAACAACGACAAGTAGACAGACGACATAGGTTAAACAACGACAAGTAGACAGACAACATAGGCCTACTAAACAACGACAAGTAGACAGACAACAGACTAAACAATGACAAGTAGACAGACAACATAGGCTAAACAACGACAAGTAGACAGACAACATAGGCTAAACAACGACAAGTAGACAGACAACATAGGCCGGCTAAACAACGACAAGTAGACAGACAACATAGGCTAAACAACGACAAGTAGACAGACAACATAGGCCTACTAAACAACGACAAGTAGACAGACAACATAGGCCTACTAAACAACGACAAGTAGACAGACAACATAGGCCTACTAAACAACGACAAGTAGACAGGAACAACATAGGCCTACTAAACAACGACAAGTAGACAGACAACAGGCTAAACAACGACAAGTAGACAGACAACATAGACTAAACAACGACAAGTAGACAGACAACATAGGCTAAACAATGACAAAGTAGACAGACAACAGGCTAAACAACCCACAAGTAGACAGACAACATAGGCTAAACAACGACAAGTAGACAGACAACATAGGCCTACTAAACAACGACAAGTAGACAGACAACAGACTAAACAATGACAAGTAGACAGACAACAGACTAAACAACGACAAGTGAGACAGACAACTAGACTAAACAACGACAAGTAGACAGACAACATAGACTAAACAACGACAAGTAGACAGACAACATAGGCTAAACAACGACAAGTAGACAGACAACATAGGCCTACTAAACAACGACAAGTAGACGGACAACATAGGCTAAACGACGACAAGTAGACAGACAACATAGACTAAACGACGACAAGTAGACAGACAACAGACTAAACAACGACAAGTAGACAGACAACATAGAGCTAAACAACGACAAGTAGACAGACAACAGACTAAACAACGACAAAGTAGACAGACAACATAGGCTAAACAACGACAAGTAGACAGACTGACATAGGTTAAACAACGACAAGTAGACAGACAACATAGGCCTACTAAACAACGACAAGTAGACAGACAACAGACTAAACAATGACAAGTAGACAGACAACATAGGCTAAACAACGACAAGTAGACAGACAACATAGGCTAAACAACGACAAGTAGACAGACAACATAGGCCGGCTAAACAACGACAAGTAGACAGACAACATAGGCTAAACAACGACAAGTAGACAGACAACATAGGCCTACTAAACAACGACAAGTAGACAGACAACATGGGCCTACTAAACAACGACAAGTAGACAGACAACATAGGCCTACTAAACAACGACAAGTAGACAGACAACATAGGCCTACTAAACAACGACAAGTAGACAGACAACAGGCTAAACAACGACAAGTAGACAGACAACATAGACTAAACAACGACAAGTAGACAGACAACATAGGCTAAACAATGACAAGTAGACAGACAACAGGCTAAACAACCCACAAGTAGACAGACAACATAGGCTAAACAACGACAAGTAGACAGACAACATAGGCCTACTAAACAACGACAAGTAGACAGACAACAGACTAAACAATGACAAGTAGACAGACAACAGACTAAACAACGACAAGTAGACAGACAACAGACTAAACAACGACAAGTAGACAGACAACATAGACTAAACAACGACAAGTAGACAGACAACATAGGCTAAACAACGACAAGTAGACAGACGACATAGGTTAAACAACGACAAGTAGACAGACAACATAGGCCTACTAAACAACGACAAGTAGACAGACAACATAGGCCTACTAAACAACGACTAAGTAGACAGACAACATAGACTAAACAACGACAAGTAGACAGACAACAGACTAAACAACGACAAGTAGACAGACAACAGACTAAACAACGACAAGTAGACAGACAACATAGACTAAACGACGACAAGTAGACAGACAACATAGGCTAAACGGACGACAAGTAGACAGACGACATAGGAGTAAGCTTGACGACAAGTAGACAGACAACATAGGCCTACTAAACAACGACAAGTAGACAGACAACATAGACTAAACAACGACAAGTAGACAGACAACATAGACTAAACAACGACAAGTAGACAGACAACAGACTAAACAACGACAAGTAGACAGACAACAGACTAAACAACGACAAGTAGACAGACAACATAGACTAAACAACGACAAGTAGACAGACAACATAGACTAAACAACGACAAGTAGACAGACAACATAGACTAAACAACGACAAGTAGACAGACAACATAGGCTAAACAACGACAAGTAGACAGACAACATAGGCTAAACAACGACAAGTAGACAGACAACATAGGCCTACTAAACAACGACATAGTAGACAGACAACATAGGCCTACTAAACAATGACAAGTAGACAGACAACATAGGCCTACTAAACAATGACAAGTAGACAGACAACATAGGCCTACTAAACAATGACAAGTAGACAGACAACATAGGCCTACTAAACAACGACAAGTAGACAGACAACATAGGCCTACTAAACAACGACAAGTAGACAGACAACATAGGCCTACTAAACAACGACAAGTAGACAGACAACATAGGCCTACTAAACAACGACAAGTAGACAGACAACATAGGCCTACTAAACAACGACAAGTAGACAGACAACAGGCTAAACAACGACAAGTAGACAGACAACATAGACTAAACAACGACAAGTAGACAGACAACATAGGCTAAACAATGACAAGTAGACAGACAACAGGCTAAACAATGACAAGTAGACAGACAACAGGCTAAACAACCCACAAGTAGACAGACAACATAGGCTAAACAACGACAAGTAGACAGACAACAGACTAAACAATGACAAGTAGACAGACAACAGACTAAACAACGACAAGTAGACAGACAACAGACTAAACAACGACAAGTAGACAGACAACAGACTAAACAACGACAAGTAGACAGGACAACATAGACTAAACAACGACAAGTAGACAGACGACATAGGCTAAACAACGACAAGTAGACAGACAACATAGGCCGAATAAACAACGACAAGTAGACAGACAACATAGGCCTACTAAACAACGACAAGTAGACAGACAACATAGACTAAACAACGACAAGTAGACAGACAACAGACTAAACAACGACAAGTAGACAGACAACATAGACTAAACGACTGACAAGTAGACAGACAACATAGGCTAAACGACGACAAGTAGACAGACGACATAGGTTAAACGACAACAAGTAGACAGACGACATAGGCCTACTAAACAACGACAAGTAGACAGACAACATAGACTAAACAACGACAAGTAGAGAGACAACATAGACTAAACAACGACAAGTAGACAGACAACAGACTAAACAACGACAAGTAGACAGACAACAGACTAAACAACGACAAGTAGACAGAAAACATAGACTAAACAACGACAAGTAGACAGACAACATAGACTAAACAACGACAAGTAGACAGACAACATAGGCTAAACAACGACAAGTAGATAGCAGACAACATAGGCCTATTAAACAACGACAAGTAGACAGACAACATAGGCCTACTAAACAATGACAAGTAGACAGACAACATAGGCCTACTAAACAATGACAAGTAGACAGACAACATAGGCCTACTAAACAACAAGACAAGTAGACAGACAACATAGAGCCTACTAAACAATGACAAGTAGACAGACAACATAGGCCTACTAAACAACGACAAGTAGACAGACAACATAGGCCTACTAAACAACGACAAGTAGACAGACAACAGACTAAACAACGACAAGTGAGACAGACAACAGACTAAACAACGACAAGTAGACAGACAACAGACTAAACAACGACAAGTAGACAGACCAACAGACTAAACAATGACAAGTAGACAGACAACAGACTAAACAACGACAAGTAGACAGACAACATAGACTAAACAACGACAAGTAGACAGACAACATACTAAACAAATCGACAAGTAGACAGACAACATAGGCTAAACAACTACAAGTAGACAGACAACATAGGCTAAACAACGACAAGTAGACAGACAACATAGACTAAACGACGACAAGTAGACAGACAACATAGGCTAAACGACGACAAGTAGACAGACAACATAGGCCTACTAAACCGACGACAAGTAGACAGACAACAGACTAAACAACTGACAAGTAGACAGACAATAGACTAAACAACGACAAGTAGACAGACAACATACTAAACAACGACAAGTAGACAGACAACATACTAAACAACGACAAGTAGACAGACAACATACTAAACAACGACAAGTAGACAGACAACATAAGGCTAAACAACGACACGTAGACAGACAACATAGGCTAAAACAACGACAAGTAGACAGACAACATAGGCTAAACAACGACAAGTAGACAGACAACATAGGCTAAACAACGACAAGTAGACAGACAACATAGGCTAAACAACGACAAGTAGACAGACAACATAGGCTAAACAACGACAAGTAGACAGACAACATAGGCTAAACAACGACAAGTAGACAGACAACATAGGCTAAACAACGACAAGCAGACAGACAACATAGGCTAAACGACGACAAGTAGACAGACAACATAGGCTAAACGACGACAAGTAGACAGACAACATAGGCTAAACGACGACAAGTAGACAGACAACACAGGCTAAACGATCGACAAGTAGACAGACAACACAGGCTAAACGACGACAAGTAGACAGACAACACAGGCTAAACGACTTGACAAGTAGACAGACAACATAGGCTAAACGACGACAAGTAGACAGACAACAGAGCTAAACGACGACAAGTAGACAGACAACATAGGCTAAGCAACGACAAGTAGACAGACAACATAGGCTAAACAACGACAAGTAGACAGACAACATAGGCTAAACAACGACAAGTAGACAGACAACATAGGCTAAACAACGACAAGTAGACAGACAACATAGGCTAAACAACGACAAGTAGACAGACAACATAGGCTAAACAACGACAAGTAGACAGACAACATAGGCTAAAATTAACGACATAAGTAGACAGACAACAGACTAAACAACGACAAGTAGACAGACAACATAGGGCTAAACAACGACAAGTAGACAGACAACATAGGCTAAACGACTAATAAGTAGACAGACGACATAGGTTAAACGACAACAAGTAGACAGACGACATAGGCCTACTAAACAACGACAAGTAGACAGACAAATATAGACTAAACAACGACAAGTAGAGAGACAACATAGACTAAACAACGACAAGTAGACAGACAACAGACTAAACAACCACAAGTAGACAGACAACAGACTAAACAACTTAACAAGTAGACAGAAAAACATAGATCAAACAAACCACAAGTAGACAGACAACATAGACTAAACAACCACAAGTAGACAGACAACATAGGCTAAACAAACGACAAGTAGACAGACAACATAGGCCTATTAAACAACGACAAGTAGACAGACAACATAGGCCTACTAAACAATGACAAGTAGACAGACAACATAGGCCTACTAAACAATGACAAGTAGACAGACAACATAGGCCTACCAAACAATGACAAGTAGACAGACAACATAGGCCTACTAAACAAATGACAAGTAGACAGACAACATAGGCCTACTAAACAACGAATAAGTAGACAGACAACATAGGCCTACTAAACAACGACAAGTAGACAGACAACAGACTAAAACAACGACAAGTAGACAGACAACAGACTAAACAACGACAAGTAGACAGACAACAGACTAAACAACCACAAGTAGACAGACAACAGACTAAACAATGACAAGTAGACAGACAACAGACTAAACAACGACAAGTAGACAGACAACATAGACTAAACAACGACAAGTAGACAGACAACATATAAATAACGACAAGTAGACAGACAACATAGGCTAAACAACTACAAGTAGACAGACAACATAGGCTAAACAATCCACAAGTAGACAGACAACATAGACTAAACGCACGACAAGTAGACAGACAACATAGGCTAAACGACCACAAGTAGACAGATCAACATAGGGCCTACTAAACGACGACAAGTAGACAGACAACAGACTAAACAACGACAAGTAGACAGACAATAGGACTAAACAACGACAAGTAGACAGACAACATACTAAACAACGACAAGTAGACAGACAACATACTAAACAACGACAAGTAGACAGACAACATACTAAACAACGACAAGTAGACAGACAACATAGGCTAAACAACGACAAGTAGACAGACAACATAGGCAAAAACAAACGACAAGTAGACAGACAACATAGGCTACAAAAACAACGACAAGTAGACAGACAACATAGGCTAAACAACCACAAGTAGACAGACAACATAGGCTAAAAACAACGACAAGTGAGACAGACAACATAGGCTAAAAACGACAAGTAGACAGACAATTAGGCAAACAAACGCAGACAGACAACATAGGCTAAACAACGACAAGTAGACAGACAACATAGGCTAAACAACCTAAGTAGACAGACAACATAGGCTAAACGACGACAAGTAGACAGACAACATAGGCTAAACGACGACAAGTAGACAGACAACACAGGCTAAACGACGCACAAGTAGACAGACAACACAGGCTAAACGACTCCACAAGTAGACAGACAACATAGGCCAAACGACTCCACAAGTAGAAGACAACATAGGCTAAACGACTCCACAAGTAGACAGACAACAGGCTAAACGCACGACAAGTAGACAGACAACATAGGCTAAACAACAGACAAGTAGACAGACAACATAGGCTAAACAACGACAAGTAGACAGACAACATAGGGCTAAACAACGACAAGTAGACAGACAACATAGGCCAAACAACGACAAGTAGACAGACAAACATAGGCTAAAACAAATCCACAAGTAGACAGACAACATAGGCCAAACAACGACAAGTAGATGACAACATAGGCTAAACAACGACAAGTAGACAGACAACAGACTAAACACGACAAGTAGACAGACAACATAGGCTAAACAACGACAAGTAGACAGACAACATAGGCTAAACAACGACAAGTAGACAGACAACATAGGCTAAACAACGACAAGTAGACAGACAACATAGGCTAAACAACGACAAGTAGACAGACAACATAGGCTAAACGACGACAAGTAGACAGACAACATAGGCATACTAAACAACGACAAGTAGACAGACAACATAGGCCTACTAAACAACGACAAGTAGACAGACAACTATAGGCCTAATAAACAACGACAAGTAGACAGACAACATAGGCCTACTAAACAATGACAAGTAGACAGACAACATAGGCCTACTAAACAATGACAAGTAGACAGACAACATAGGCCTACTAAACAACGACAAGTAGACAGACAACATAGGCCTACTAAACAACGACAAGTAGACAGACAACATAGGCCTACTAAACAATGACAAGTAGACAGACAACATAGGCCTACTAAACAACGACAAGTAGACAGACAACATAGGCCTACTAAACAACGACAAGTAGACAGACAACATAGGCCTACTAAACAACGACAAGTAGACAGACAAGACTAAACAACGACAAGTAGACAGACAACATAGACTAAACAACGACAAGTAGACAGACAACATAGACTAAACAACGACAAGTAGACAGACAACATAGGCTAAAACAACGACAAGTAGACAGACAACATAGACTAAACAATGACAAGTAGACAGACAACATAGACTAAACAACGACAAGTAGACAGACAACATAGGCTAAACAACGACAAGTAGACAGACAACATAGACTAAACAACGACAAGTAGACAGACAACAGACTAAACAATGACAAGTAGACAGACAACATAGGCTAAAACAACGACAAGTAGAGCCAGACAACATAGGCTAAACAATGACAAGTAGACAGACAACATAGACTAAACAACGACAAGTAGACAGACAACATAGGCCTACTAAACAACGACAAGTAGACAGACAACATAGGCCTACTAAACAACGACAAGTAGACAGACAACAGACTAAACAACGACAAGTGCAGACAGACAACATAGGCTAAACAACGACAAGTAGACAGACAACATAGACTAAACAACGACAAGTAGACAGACAACATAGGCTAAACAACGACAAGTAGACAGACAACATAGACTAAACAACGACAAGTAGACAGACAACAGACTAAACAACGACAAGTAGACAGACAACAGACTAAACAACCACAAGTAGACAGACAACATAGGCTAAACAACGACAAGTAGACAGACAACATAGGCTAAACAACGACAAGTAGACAGACAACAGACTAAACAACGACAAGTAGACAGACAACAGACTAAACAACGACAAGTAGACAGACAACATAGGCTAAACAACGACAAGTAGACAGACAACATAGGCTAAACAACGACAAGTAGACAGACAACATAGGCTAAACAACGACAAGTAGACAGACAAACATAGGCTAAACAACGACAAGTAGACAGACAACAGACTAAACAACGACAAGTAGACAGACAACATAGGCTAAACAACGACAAGTAGACAGACAACATAGGCTAAACAAATCGCACAAGTAGACAGACAACATAGGCTAAACAACGACAAGTAGACAGACAACATAGGCTAAACAACGACAAGTAGACAGACAACATAGGCTAAACAACGACAAGTAGACAGACAACATAGGCTAAACAACGACAAGTAGACAGACAACATAGGCTAAACAATCTGACAAGTAGACAGACAACATAGGCTAAACAACGACAAGTAGACAGACAACATAGGCTAAACAACGACAAGTAGACAGACAACATAGGCTAAACAACGACAAGTAGACAGACAACATAGGCTAAACAACGCACAAGTAGACAGACAACATAGGCTAAACAATCCACAAGTAGACAGACAACATAGGCTAAACAATGACAAGTAGACAGACAACATAGGCTAAACGACGACAAGTAGACAGACAACATAGGCTAAACGACGACAAGTAGACAGACAACATAGGCTAAACGACGACAAGTAGACAGACAACATAGGCATACTAAACGACGACAAGTAGACAGACAACATAGGCATACTAAACCGACGACAAGTCAGACAGACAACATAGGCATACTAAACGACTCCACAAGCAGACAGACAACATAGGCATACTAAACAACTGACAAGTAGACAGACAACATAGGCATACTAAACGACGACAAGTAGACAGACAACATAGGCATACTAAACGACTGACAAGTAGACAGACAACATAGGCATACTAAACGACGACAAGTAGACAGACAACATAGACTAAAAACAACGACAAGTAGACAGACAACATAGGCTAAACAACGACAAGTAGACAGACAACATAGGCCTACTAAACAACGACAAGTAGACAGACAACATAGGCTAAACAAACGACAAGTAGACAGACAACATAGGCCTACTA